>NW_024737097.1:17439851-17469851 GCF_018991925.1 Homarus americanus
GGTGTAGAAGGGGTGGTGAGGATAGGGGGAGAAGGTAAGGGAAAAATAGGGAGGGTATTAAAGGTGGGGAGGGTGATGGGGAGAGGGTGGGGGAGGGTAATAAGGGTGAGCGAGGGTGATGAGGGTGGAGAATCAGATTGAGATTCTCCCCACGCAACGCAGGGAGGGGGGAGGAAGAGGGGGGAGAGGGGAGGGGGAGAGTTTATTTGGCACCCCCTTACATCCTGTGTAAGGCGAAGCGCAGAAGCATTTTTAGAGGACGAGGAAGAGATCAAAAGTTAAAGTCCCTCATACCTCGTTCACTATCCATCACTTTACACTCAGATATACAGCAAAGACGATTATATATATATATATATATATATATATATATATATATATATATATATATATATATATATATATATATATATATATATATATATATATATATATATAATTAAGAACATAAATATAATCCCAGTTACAGACATATAATAATTGCACATAAATGGCTAAGGCAAAGTTCAGAAGGTAAAACAGTCTGCTCACTCTCCTGGAAAAAATAATGATTAGCTGAATACCAGAGAGTAGGAACCGAGGCACCCACACCCACACACCTGCCTCAATAACAGTAATTGACAAGGTAACCAACCAGGTGACTGTGATAGGTGTTAGGTGGCGTGAGGCTAGGGTCTTTGACAGGCGGCCACGCGTATAATTTCCCCCGTTTTTTCCCCTATAAAGCACTTTCTATTATGCAGCAAAATATTCTTACGTTTTATATGACAGTAGTGACTTAGCCAGTGGGTGGATGACACAGCAATTACATCGTTTATTTATTGTTGTAGTCAGCTGAACGGGCACATTTCGCTACAAAGGTTAATTTGTTTGTCCCTGGATTTTCCCTGATTATGGGGTTTTAGCAAAATTCCTTGACTTTTCCCATTTTTTCTTTCTAATAAAAATTATATTCCTTGCCTGGCAGGATGAGTTCTTACCCTGTTTGACAACGGATTGGAGCACAAATCAAGTCTCCCAATTCAATTCTAGAAACATTTATGCAATTATTTAGAATACCACAAAGTATATAACAAAAATAAATACCGTACCCTCACCATGTTTACAGACGCCATAACCCTTATCACCTTATACCCAGGATAATCTTCCACAATCACGACCAGACGTACTGTACAGAAAACACGCCAGAACTACTAAAGGAATTCATCATTAAGAAAAGAAATGAGAGATGAAGACAAAAGTAAGTAATATTAATGTATTTCTTTAACCACAAACAAACCTGAGTCATAACTACCGGTTGCGAGTTTTATCACTAAGGTATAGTAAACAATCACTCGGTAGCACAGTCATCTAACACTGTCACTGGTAACTGGTGAAATATAACGACACAAAATCCTTCCCACAGAGCTGACCTGTGAAGAAAGCCATACTTATCAGACAATTGTAACAGAAACACAAACTGTTGCGTCAAGCGTTACCGACAAGGTCAAAACGGAAATTGATACACGGTAGATGACAAGAGAGCAGCGTAGGAGATCAAGGGTCGGGGACGATGACTATGGTGTAATAAGAACAAGACGGAGATACTCACTCGCGGCGCAGTGGTGATGCAGAGTGGGCATGAGAGCCCGGCCGGAGCGACACGCCTCATGCCTGAAGGCGCACCAAGACGGGTAGGTGCGACCATCGGAGGCACAGACCGGGCGAGAGGAGGGGCGACACGAGTCCAGTGAGTCACACAAGGTACACTGCGGTTTGGAGTTGTCTGGGCGGGTGAGGCAGCGCTCCTTACGCCAGCATCTCACATCGCTGCATGTCGCATCCTCTACAGGGGAGACAACACAGGTGCACATGTACACACACTCACTATACCTGCCTCCTTACACTTACAAACTGTACGAGCGTCTTTACACACTTATACAATCCATACCTACATATACATACTGTTAACAAACATTCACAAACCGCAGGCAAATATGTATAAATATTAATTTGCTCCAAGGACGTTAGGTACAAAAATATACAAGAGCATCTCACACCTTACATTCACAGTATATTAACACTAGTGATAACAACATCACCTCGCATCATAAACAAACATTAGTATTCTTACTCACGTGAGCCATGAGAACATAACAACGCTCATAC
Organism: Homarus americanus; assembly: GCF_018991925.1. Taxonomy (NCBI): domain Eukaryota; kingdom Metazoa; phylum Arthropoda; class Malacostraca; order Decapoda; family Nephropidae; genus Homarus; species Homarus americanus. Next base: position 17,442,000 of record NW_024737097.1, read on the forward strand.
AAGGAAGAATCGGCCTTCACAAAATAAAAAAAAATTCTACTACAAACAAGCTCTTAAGCTCGAAGTACCTACTTTATAAACAAGAGGGTAATGAATTTAACATATCTAAAATTTATAAGCATGCAAGAAATGTACCCAGTGAAAGCAGACTAACAGGTTGTGTGTACCACGAGGGTGTATCGCTGGTGTGGTATAGCAGAAGTGTACATTTAATACACTATTATGTACACCTAAACAATAGTTTATTTATTAGGTAACCTCATCTTGTACTATCCTCCACAGGGACCCTACACCTTTAGAAGGTCAACCTTTACAGAGGCCCTGCCTCTGTAGGAGACATACCTCTACAGGGGCCCTTGTATGCCCTGGGTATCTCGGCGGCGGCGCGGCATGAGGCTCTTCTTAGATGGCAGGGGGAGATGTAGGTGTGGTCGTCGGCTGCACACAGGGGACGGGGCTTGGGGAGGGGAGGGCAGGTGGAGGGACAACGCACGCACCTCGGGGTCATCTGCTCGTCCAGTACGCACTTCTTCCCTCCAGCACAACGCACTCCGCTGCACGCTGAAACACCAAGTAGGTTAAGGTAGCGTGGAGGAGGATGGGTTTAAAGAGACGTAACAAACATGCAACTAAGTTTGAATGTGTTAGATGACGCGCAGGATAGTGTGGGGCAGGCATGATCGGCGGCGTTGTAAAGGATGGAAGGGGGATGAACGTCCTGGGATTTCTGGGAGAGACTTCAGAATTAATTAACGTCACACTTTTATGGATGACATTTACAAGCAAGATCAATCAATATCTTTGCCACATCATCCTTATTCCCGCATCCTCATGGATCATCAAGTTAATAGAACCCACTTCTTTCCACTAAATGATATAATACAGAAAATCCTATCAATTACTGGACACATAAGAATCTCACTGATAAGTTTGGTGTGTTCTACTTCTGTCCATTATTTCACATGGATAGATAAGGAGCAGAAGAGCAGAGACACAGAAAAAGAACTTTCTCACCGTTAAAGGCGTTATCGAGTTCAAGTGTTTAACTCCAACAAAAAAAATAGGGCACTTACTGACGTCTCTCCCTCGGTATATGTGTACAAGGCACTGTTGTCCCTTGTAGAATTCTTTCCTTTCAACAGATCACAAATATTGAGACATCCTGGTGTGTCTTCCATGACACTCGACATGTTAGATCTTTTGATCTTTTTAGTTTCACTCCAAAACAAAGACCTCATCGTAAATATACAATTATTACTTTTAACTACAATGATCCCAGTCTTCTCTTTTCAAGTGGTTTTAATTGCTTAATAGAGATGACGTCTCGTGCCGCGTCTAATCTGAGGCAGCCAGCCTCCCCTAGGGCAGACAACATCCCCCCGAAGACACTGCCAGACAATAGACCTCTCTCTCTCTCTCGGTGTCTGTAACTTGACGTTCACCGCCCCTTATTAGCGGGTCTACACGGGTGTACTGTACCCAACACCGACGAGCGAGGGCATGATGTATTGAGTGAAGTTCCCCAGACATATTCAATGAGCTTTAAATTTTACACTGGTGTAGGTGACAACTTCGACAGGTTTATGAAGATCAGTGAGTGCTATATTATACAGTGGACGCGGAGGCCGAGCGATTGTAACACTCACCTCACAAAAAACGGTCGCCAGTTCGAGTCAAGCGATCGGACACGCCTAAGTAGATAATGACGAAAATTACGATGCTAATTTCTTCGACTTTAGCAAAGCATTTGACAGAGTACCGCATCAGAGGCTTCTGAGAAAAATTAAGGCTCATTGTATCGAGGGGAAAGTTTTAAATTGGATAAAATCATGGCTCACCGATAGAACGCAGAGGGTCGGCGTAGATGGTGTTAAATTTGAGTGGGGCCGTGTAACCAGTGGGGTTCCCCAGGGGTCAGTACTAGGCCCACTCTTGTTCATAATCAACATAAACGATCTAGATACTGGGATCAGCAGTGACATAAGCAAGTTTGCGGATGACACCAAAATAGGGCGGCAGATTAATTCAGGGCAGGATGCAAATGCATTACAGGAGGATCTAAATAAACTGCAGGGGTGGTCTGAAAAATGGCAAATGAAATTCAACACCAGCAAGTGCAGCGTACTTAATATTGGAAGAACAAATACTGTCAATGTATACAGCCTTAACAACATCAACCTAGAGAAGTCGACTTGTAAAGAGACCTCGGGGTACTTGTAAGCCCGGACCTACGGCCTAGAAAACAGTGCGTTAATGTTCGAAATAAGGCAAACAGAGTATTGGGTTTTATATCTAGAAGTGTAAGTAATGAGAATGCAGAGGTCTTATTGCAACTATATCTTGCGCTAGCCAGGCCGCACCTCGATTATGCGGTTCAGTTCTGGTGCCCCTATTATAGAATGGATATCAATTCACTAGAGTCGGTGCAGCAAAGAATGACGAAAATTATTCCGGGACTTAGAAACCTTCCATATCAGGATAGGTTAAAGAAACTAAACCTGTATTCCCTAGAAAGACGAAGAGTGCGTGGAGATATGATAGAAGTATTTAAGTGGGTGAAAGGAATCAATAAAGGGGATATAGATAAAGTTCTTATAATATCCGAGCAGGATAGGACTCGAAGCAACGGATTTTAGTTGGATAAGTTTAGGTTTAGGAGGGAGATAGGAAGGAAATGGTTCACAAATAGGGTGGTGGACGAGTGGAACAAGCTTAGCAACTTTGTAGTAAGTGCTGGAACGCTGGAAAGTTTCAAAAGGAGGCTGGATAGATCCATGGATGATAGAGAGTGGTAGTAACTCTCGACAGGAGCTGCCATGCACAGGCCAACCGGCCTATTGCAGACTCCTTATTTTCTTATGTTCTTATGTTAAGTCCGAGTGTCGAATCTGCACTGCCCCTAACAAACCAGACCGTCAGATTATATGGCATCTAACTCCATAATACAGTACTTTACGATTATTCAAGGCACCCTAAGTGGTATTTTTACACCTCATGCGAGCTTCTGATACTAAACTGTGAGCAACAACACCCTCTGAGTGGCGGGTGACCAGACGGGTTGTGCTCATCACGGGAGGGCTTACAGCTCGGCCATATACTCACCAAGACGATAGTGATCAAACTCGAGGCTTATAAACAGTCAGGGTTTACTTTATAACGAATTGAAGGGGTTAAATATGAGTTGGTATTCATGGCTATATTAAATGTATCACGGTGAATATCATGGCGCGGGGGAGAGAGTATTAGAGTCTTCTACGGCCATCATGTTAAGAGTTATGATATACAATGTTGTGGTGTTGAAGGGCGTGACGTGATGATGATGGGGTGTGTGACGTGATGATGTTGGGGTGTGTGACGTGATGATGTTGGGGTGTGTGACGTGATGATGTTGAATGGTGTGACGTGATGATGTTGGGGTGTGTGACGTGATGACGTTGGGGTGTGTGACGTGATGATGTTGAAGGGTGTGACGTCATGATGTTGGAGTGTGCGACGTGATGATGTTGAATGGTGTGACGTGATGATGTTGTGGTGTGTGACGTGATGATGTTGGGGTGTGTGACGTGATGATGTTGAATGGTGTGACGTGATGATGTTGGGGTGTGTGACGTGATGATGTTGGGGTGTGTGACGTGATGATGTTGAAGGGTGTGACGTCATGATGTTGAATGGTGTGCTAGAATCGACGTTAAAATTGCACCGAGAGACAACCATAACGAGGTGTAATTTCTCATCTCCAGTCACAAGAAAAAAAAAATAATAAACACGATATCACTCGAGTTAGGACGGGCGGGGCAGGTGTATAGTGTATCGTAACACACCTAATAAGCGCTCACCACTTCCCTGAACTACTTTTCCTAGAAGGTGCTGATCAGAGGTCCCTTCCTGGCTTTTTTTTACTCCCCCTCCGCTCTTGCACAACTTTTTCTTGGAGGCCATAATCTACAACACTGCAGATGCTTGTTTAATTTGCTGTCTGTTTTTCTCTCCCTAAGTGCTGTAATAATATGGACGTTTGTGTATTGTTATTTCACTCTTTTTCACTATTTCACAACATTACGTTCAGATAAAAGCATTTAATATTGTATTGCAGTGTCTGAATTATCAAAGATTTCGTTTATATGTGATACCTGACTGGGGAAATTAAATGCACCTGGTTACGGCCACGATCCAGTTAGGCACATCTTCACATCCACAAATATGAGGAGATAATTTTTCGTAACAAACCTTGAAAACCTGGAGCCTGGTGCTTGATTATAAGGGTCTATGCTATCATTATTTTTACACCGACGTAAGTATTAATCAATGGTGTGCCCCTGAGTGGTCCTTCTGGTTAATTTTACTGAGCGTTCTGATGCTTCAGCCTATAGTCCTCTCCTGTAGGTCACTGTGGAGCATGACAAGACATTCAAGTTAGGAGACCTTTACATCCACTCTTGTGCCTTCTGGAAAAAACATCTAACAAAATCTGTGGACCATCTGTGTGTATAATTATAACAACGTCACTATACGTGTAGACATTTTTACGGTGGATAGTCTCACCCAACTGGTCGGGCATTCAGCAGAGTTCTTCCGTCTGATAATTTTATTTACATCTCAAACGATACGAAAAAAAAAAAACATCTGAGAGAAACTACAATTATCTTTTTCCCAGTTATGTTCACAGTGAATTTGGACAATAGAAAAAAGTTAGGTTTCTAGTATTTGTGACGTCGGCCAGTGTACCAGATGGCGATAGAACTATACACCATCGCTTTCACTAAATATCATCACGCCTTATCTTGTTCAGTTGGGCAACGCTCAGGTCTAAAATCCCTCGGTGTGAAACTAACACAGATACGGTTCATTACAGCCGAGACTCGTGGCCATCAGGACTGTTTCACTAAACCTCGTCATAATGGCTTCGTGGTCGGCGGAAAAAGATGTTTGGGCTACTGGCCTTTAAGGGAATAAAACGTGAACCCGGTCATAAAGACTAAATGGCACTAAGACAACAATTACTAAATTTGTGAAAGTTGATGAGACGTGATGATTGATTACATAAACTGTAGAACTGTTAATATGACATAACACCAAGAACTTTAAAATGAAAATAAACTTGTTCAACTCATCATAACAATGGTACGGGTTTCTCTAATGACTTTGTTCAGCACTTATGATTAATAATGTCCTATAATGAACTGCTTACAGCCTCAAGATTATACGGTAATAGCCCTAAATCAGAAAATAAGTTAAGACTATATATTAAATTAAAACTACACAGTCGATATTTATGTTTTCAAGCAGTCAGAGTGAGAGAGTGTAGTGGGGAGGCGAGGCTGAGAGAAGATTACTACTTACATGTTAAAAAGTTGTGTGGAAAGTCTAACTGATGTGGAATCTTATCATACCACTCTTCTATTAAAGGAAAATATCATATATATTTAGCCAATTAAATATACGTGAAACAGAGGATTTCTCCCCCAGTGATATATTTTAGCCTCTACCAATACCGCCTTCAGTACCAAATGACTGAGGGTTTTACTATTGATGACGACAAGTTAACTGATATATAATGATAAATAATGACAATTCTCGGTAACAGAAAAGATCATTGGTTGTATAATAAATTCAGCAGACTTTGTAGGCATTAAAAAAACTAAATTGGGGTTGGTATATAAAAGAGAAACCTTCAATTACTATGAGGGTATAATATAATTCTCTTACCGCATATTATGCTTTGTATGAAGAGCTTTCTAACCTAACCTAACCTAACCTAACCTAACCTAACCTAACCTAACCTCTCTGACTCGTTTGTGAGAGAGTGTACAGTTGTGTTTTTGTGTTTATTAATCATGTTGTTCTGACCAAAATATGACTATAATACAAAGGCGATCTGTGAACTAACGATTTTGTGTACGTTCATTGACAAAAGCAGCAACAGGGCACGACCATGTACGATCAAAGACAAAAGTCGTGTCGCAGTTTTGTCCGAAGATTAAATATAACTCGTGAAACATCATGAGAGCCCTACCATAAGGCAGAGCGCACCAAAGGTTTAGCCCTCCGGCATATGTTTTCACCAAATTTCACGACACGACTTTTGTCTTTCATTGTACACATGCATTTTTATATGTGGACAGACATAAGGGTACAAACGTTAGCACAAACGTATACACACACACACACACACACACACACACACACACACACACACACACACACAGAATTCAGTAGTGAATAAGAGGGCATACAAGATTATTCTCTCCCCTTCCTACTCCACATATCAAGAAGCGCTCAACACACTGACCCTCTCGGCTCTCTCTGACCATCACCACGACCTCATCCGCAAATTTGGTGAGAAGCTTTTACACCTCGACACCGGCTCTTACTCCCACCCGAGAGCCCTCGTCCGAGAATTGCTGTTCTACACCACAACCGCATCCAGCCCAAACGAGCATGTACTGATCGCTATAAGAACAGCCTAGTCCAACCATTGTAAAAACCGTGGTACTGTGTTCTGTACAACTCATCCGGCAAGCCTGACCGACACTATTGGACAGACTTCCTGTGACGGACGGCATGTCGACAAGTGTGTGTACCAGGCTTATAATGTGAGTAACTTTTAGGAAACATTATTCTGGTCACGCAGCTCCGTGTGAAACTAATAAAACAATGACCAAAAAACATTACCTGGCAAACATAGCGGTTCATTACACTGGTGCGAGAGGAGGCGCTTATAAATCACTTGGAGGCTCACGAGTGAATTTATGCGAGTGTGACGGGGACCTAGTTCACCTACCGGGAACGTTAATCACAGAACGTGGCAGCAATTATACGAGCGGCCGTTATTTATGTGGCTGTTACAGGTGTCCGTGTGTGTGTGTGGCATCAGATACCCGATATATTGCGGTGATATACGCCGCCCGCCATCACCTGATACCTGGCCACACCGGGACGCAATATTGAGGTGAGACACGATCTACACACACACTGTGGCTAGTCCTGTGTGTGTAGTCTCCGCTGGCAGGGGCAGGGTACGTACACTAGCCTGGCAGGGGAGGATTACTTACTCTGGCAGGGATAGACGGACGTAACGTGGGGAGGTAAAAAGGGTTGTACAATTCCTCGGTAAAGCAACACATCATCGTTCTATTGTATTATTAACAAAGATAAATACGTGGGTAAATTATTTCAGTTATTTGGACTTGATAAAAATCGTTGTGTCATAAAGTTACTAAGGAAAGAATGACATACAGCAAAGGAAATTATACTTCATGTCCATAAATAGTTCGGATTCAATATTCTGACAAATATTCTGATAACAAGTTCAAGGTGTGAGTGATCTATAACGCCAAAGTGACTGTTTATCGACCACGTATAGGGACAACTTAGTGTGTTTGAGGGAAAGGTTTATCAAGTTCAGAGGAGATTATATTGAAAAGGGTAGAGAATTGTGGTTCGGCCTTTATATTATATACAGAAACTGGAATACATTTAGACTGTCCATCGTGTTTTGGTAGAGGAGAGAGAATATGCTTGTGTGTGTGGGGGCAAACATGTGTATTCTGGTAACCCTTGATGATGTATATAACACCGTCAAAGCCACTTCATTAGGTCCCATCTCTCTCATACAGCTTATTAAATTCCACATCCGTCTCATGTTTTCTAGTCTTGACAGTCTAGTCCCAAGAAAAGCTATAGGACCTGATGATATCTCGTGTTATTCCACAAAATGTACACTTGAACTTGTTACTGTCCTCTCGAAGCTTAAAATAAAAAAAACTTTCCTTCTCCACTCCATTCACTTCAGACCCACTCCTTCATAACTCATAACACTGACTTTACTTTTAACACCTTCAATGAATCCTAACCTAACCTAACCTAACCTTGTATTGCTGTTGTTATTCATAAAACTATCAATTACAGGTATGGCATCAAGCTCACTTTTACTAAACTTTCATCTGTTGTTATTTTGTTTTTATAGATCTCCTCCACCTCTCCAACAACCATATCAGTACTGCTGTAGATGGTTCACACCCAGACGACTTTCTCTTCAATACTGAGGTGCCTTAAGGGTCACTTGTGTACCTACTGTCATCTTACTTTATATTAATGACCTCCTCTGCATTCCTTCCAGCAGTACACAATCCCTTGATGATGACACTAACTTGCCCACTAGATTATCTTACCGCTTCCATGCCCATACTCAGTCAAGTCTCCCAGCACATCGCTATAACTAATACAACTCACTGCAATGAATACAAATATCGAGTCCATAGCTCAGTTGGGGCACAAATTGCCTTGTTACATCCACCGCCGCCAATACGCTCCCACTGTCTCTCACGTGTCCACTATCATTCACTGACACCAATATCAATTAATTTCCTTGGTCTTGCTCTTGTCAATAACTTCTCCTAGGTTCACTACATTTCCACTGTTGATATAAATGCTTCCAAAAACACTATAGGTTTTATTTATCGACAGCCGTCTAAACGTAATGATAATCACGTCCGCGCCTATAAAGAATACTGCGGTCTTGTGTAGAGTGACGAGCAAAGTTTAGTCTAATACAGTACCAGCAACGACCAGCCCCTCCATTCCTTTCACCTCCTCTCCATGGCATATGATCTACCCCTTAGCTATCCTCTTTTTGCCACTATTTCCCTGTGTAGTCTGCCAATGATACCTAATCCATCATCTCATCTCCTTCCATCGCAACTCTCATCACTATTACGTCACTCCTGCCCGATGGTAGTTCCACTAAGTTGAAATTCATCATCATTCAGTTCTTTTATTTTTATTTTTATTTCCGGTCAGTAGAACTTCCTTTCTTCTCTTACGTCTTTCTATGTATCTACAAATTAAACTTCTAGAGATGTAGGTTATTCTCTCACCTCTTATTACACACATATGGTTTATATTTCTCATTCCCGTAGCTAAACAACAGTATATATATATATGACATACGTACTCTGGCAGGGTCCATAGTGAGCCACAAGCAGTCTCTTCTTCTTCCTACAAGCACGCTTCAGCAAGTGGCACTCAGATTTGTAGCTGCGGCCGTCAGAGCCACACACAGCCTCCTTGTGTTTCAGGTGGCACTGCGGCGAACACACGCAGCGCGGCGCACCACAGCGAACCACACACTTCCGGTCCTCACCACAGCGCACCCCGGCACATGTCGCTGTTGGGGGAAAAATTCATCCTGGTGAGGTGCTGGTGAAGTGGCAGTCATGTAGTGAGGTAATGGTGGGAAGTGGTGTGGTAGGTGGTGAGGTGATGGTGGGGAAGTGGTGTGGTAGGTGGCGAGGTGATGGTGGGGAAGTGGTGTGGTAGTGGTATGGTGATGGCGTCATAGTTGAATGGTTAGGTTAGGTTAGTGTTTCGCAGGATCTTAGTGTGTGTGTGTTATATGGTGTATCACTACCGTAGAGTTTTACCTCACCTGCCGACATTCAGTGTTGTATACCTGATAAATCATGACTTATTCACTTCCATTAATTTCCAACATCCATCTAAGTTATTGGCTATAATTTCTCATAACCAACCAGTCATTACCTTTAGTAATTAATAAGATAGGGTTCATAGACATGGGTAGATAATTACACTTATGTTTATTTAGCAAGGTTCCATACACTGATTTACAATTTACATATGAGTCAATCAGGCCAATCAGAATGCATCATCTTCATTACACATATAAACAATGGTTGCATCATCACATCACTACTCCTAGACACTCGCCATATAAAACTTAATAAAAATTGGATCCGAATTAGTAAACATATCCTGTAAAAAATTGTCAACTAATGAGAATGCATGACCCAGTGCCAAGGAATTATCCAAGAAGACCGGACAGCTCGCCAACTGCACTGGTTAATTATTATCCTCGAACATGATCCACATATCGATTAACATCCAAGGTCCCAATTACTGCTGGGTAGACAGAGGAAAAAATGGCGTAAAGAAACTTGCCTATAACTTTGATCTGTCATGGGATTGAAGCCGGGACCACTCACTTGCGAGGCGGGCATGCTAACTACAGGTGTAAGGGCCATCCCCGCCACCCCCCATCCCCCCACCCCCATCCCCCCCTCACATACACCCCCCACTCACACTGTATCAAATATTTGAAGGGAATATTCTATTTTGTCCTTTAAAACACCTTGTGTGGCCAAGCAGTTGAATTTAAGTTTTGCCGATATATAGAACCAACTATACCAGGTGTTCATAGCAAACATTACAGACTCGTCAACACACACACGGGGGTGGTGGGTTAGGAGTGTTTGGCGGTGTTCCCAGATACACACATCTCTCACTCTCTCTGATGGGAACGAAATCTGAATAGTTATTGTACAGAGGAAGTGCAGGGGATTGGCACCCTTTGGGAAAATACTCAACAAGGTACCATTGACCCGTGACTTCCGCACCACAAATTTGACCTCGTCCTGCAACAACTGCGTCTCTCATGCAGCGGTGTGACGCCACCCGCAGTCCTCTGGTGTTACAAGGTCAATGTCGGCTGCCTGGGCCAGGATCTTGCCTTAGAATTCCGAGAAGATTATGCTAAAACATTCTGCGAGCTACAAACTAACTTATCAGCAAGATCCTTGGAGACCTTTCTTAATAAGCGAAGCCGCGTCAAATAAACTGAGTCGCTGTTACTGCTAGAAGAACCACGAAAACCCGGAAAACTGCCACTCCTCGATGATTGCAACACGCAATAATGCCGGCGGGAGCCACTGGACGTCGGGTCCAGTATGTCATAAGTTCGGTGGAAAACCATTGCGAGGGAACAGTAATGGCGCCGCTCCTCCGAATATAAGTGAACCGCTTGAACCTTGATTGACTTGAAAGAATGTCTATTATGCTAATTTTTTGCAATAGGTGGAGAGTTGCAATCAAAGGACTAGGAGGGGTAGAGTCGAGGCACGGCCACAAGCACCTACACAATGTCTCGCTAGTACGTAGCCTTCCTATTGTGAGGGAAACGTTAGCCGTCGAACTGGCGCCTTAATATTCATCAGTGATCGTCTCCTCTGACTCCCCTTTGTTCCCTTATTGAAGAGAACGTTTTTATGTGATGGGACAAGAGGATATTCCTATACTAATGACAGACGCTGCACCAGAAGACACGTTTCTAGATATTTTTTGTTGGGGCAGATCCCGAAGGTCATCAAGTGTCGCCGAACGATGTTAGGTAAATTGAAAATGTCGGCAGATGTTGATGTGTACAGGGGGAACCGGGAGACGCTACAACTGTGATTAACCTTCCAACACCACCAGAACCATTCTAACCATATAAATTATCCTCGCCCTACAGCAGGAGAGTTATAGCAATTCCCGACATTCATACATATTTGCCATGGGAAAGGAAAAAAAAAAGAAAAGATATTTGGTTTTCATTGACTTGTGTTGCTGCCATATTTGAAGACCAGAGTAGCCAGTACGCCATATTCTCTGGGGTACTTCGCGTCCTCCGGGGAATCAACATACACCCTCGCTGGACTGTGTCTGATTTTAGCAGGAGCAGAATAGTTGAGTCATAGGGAGACGGTGATGGGTGTGGGAGGGGGGCCTGTGGGAGTCTAGTTGCTGGGTGTGGGAGGCTGTGGGAGTCTAGTTGCTGGGTGTGGAGGGGGCCTGTGGGAGTCTAGTTGCTGGGTGTGGGAGGGGGGACCTGTGGGAGTCAAGTTACTGGGTGTGGGAGGCTATGGGAGTCTAGTTGCTGGATGTGGGAGGCTGTGGGCGTCTAGATGCTGGGTGTGGGAGGCCGTGGGAGTGTGAGGTGTCGGTGGTTGGCAGGAAAAGGGAGAAAAGTGTAGGGAGGAGGAGGAGAAGGTGGAAGAGGAAGAAGAAAAAGGAGGAGGAAGTAGAAAAAAGGAGGAGGGAGGAGAAAAAGAGGAGGAGGAAGAAGAAAAAGGAGGAGGAAGAAGAAAAAAGGGAGGAAGAGGAAGAAGAGGAGGAAAATGAAGAAGAGGAGGAAGAAGAAGAGGAGGAAGAAGAAGAGGGGGAGGAGGAGGAATGGGAGCTGAGTCACATTGGTCACACCACTGATCACTGGCTTCCCTCTCACCCGCCCACCCCTACCTGCTGCCTCCTGCTTATTTCCTGCTACCCTCTGCATATTTCCTGCGCCTACGTGCTACCTCCTGCATATTTCCTGCTGCCCCCTGCTTACTTCTTGCTCCCACCTGCTATTTTTTGCTTACTTCTTATTTACTTCTTGCTCCTACGTAATATCTGCTGTCACCTGCTTACTTCCTTCACCTATCTAGTGACTCTTGCCTGCTGCTTACTTCCCAACCCTTCCTGCTTACTTTCTTCCCATTTCTGCTTACTGTTTTCCCTTTCTGCTTACTTTTTCCCCTACCTGCTGCCTACTGCTTACATCTTGCCCCCTGTCTCCTGATTACTTCCTGCTCCTACCTGCTAAATCCTGTTAACCCTTCACTACGGGGACGCCACATTTAATATTTCATTTGGCTGACGTCAGACGATTTTATTCAGCTCAGAGGGGATGCCATGCACAAGGGGTTAGGAGGGAGGAGGAAGATGAGAGGCGGAGGAGGAGGAGAGAAGAAGTTGATGAATGATTTATAAGGTACGACACAGGATGAGCACCAACCATAATGATGAGGATAAACAGTAAAGTAAGCACGCCCTTCTTAAAGAAGTAAGCATGACCTTCTTAAAGTAAGCACGCCCTTCTTAAAGAAGTAAGCACGCCCTTCTTAAAGTGAGCACGCCTTTCTTAAAGAAGTAAGCATGACCTTAAAGTAAGCACGCCCTTCTTAAAGAAGTAAGCATGACCTTCTTAAAGTAAGCACGCCCTTCTTAAAGAAGTAAGCATGACCTTAAAGTAAGCACGCCCTTCTTAAAGAATTAAGCATGACCTTCTTAAAGTAAGCAAACCCCTTAAAGTAAGATGACCTTTCTTAGTACAGAAAGAAGTACATGACCTACACAGTAAAGTAAGCATCTAAAGAAACATTAAAATTCTTAAAGCAAGCATGACCTTCTTAAAGAAGCACGCCCTTCTAAAGAAGCAAGCATGACCTTAAAAGTAAAAAAGTAAGCATGACCTTAAAGTAAGACGCCTCTGAAGAAGTAAGCATGACCTTCTTTAAAGTACATGCCTCTTAAAGAAGTAAGCATGACCTTCTTAAAGTAAGCACGTAAAGAAGTACACGCCCTTCTTAAAGAAGCACGCCCTTCTTAAAGAAGCAAGGACCTTCTTAAAGTAAGCACGCCCTTCTTAAAGAAGTAAGCATGACCTTAAAGTAAGCACGCCCTTCTTAAAGAATTAAGCATGACCTTCTTAAAGTAAGCACGCCCTTCTTAAAGAAGTAAGCATGACCTTCTTAAAGTAAGCACGCCCTTCTTAAAGAATTAAGCATGACCTTCTTAAAGTGAGCATGACCATCTTGTAAGAGAGGGCCACCAACTACTCGTGTTTCCTCACACGGTGTCTGTGTTGCTTTGCGCTTCACCCTGAGTGTGCAGGACGCCACCAGGGGGCGCCCCAATAAACTAACCCTCACACTCGCGCCAGGGCTCGTCTAAATTTGGTTCAACTAAGTCAGTAACATCAGCATAGGTACAGCAGGTGTAGTGAGGTACAGCAGGTGTAGTGAGGTACAGCAGGTGTAGTGCGGTACAGCAAGTGTAGTGCGGTACAGCAAGTGTAGTGAGGTACAGCAGGTGTAGAGTGAGGTACAGCAGGTGTAGTGAGGTACAGCAGGTGTAGTGAGGTACAGCAGGTGTAGTGCGGTACAGCAAGTGTAGTGCGGTACAGCAAGTGTAGTGAGGTACAGCAGGTGTAGAGTGAGGTACAGCAGGTGTAGTGAGGTACAGCAGGTGTAGTGAGGTATCAGGTGTAGGGAGGTACAACAGGTGTAGTGAGGCACAGCAGGTGTAGAGTGAGACACAGCAGGTGTAGAGTGAGACACAGCAGGTGTAGAGTGAGACAGCAGGTGTAGAGTGAGACACAGCAGGTGTAGAGTGAGACACAGCAGGTGTAGAGTGAGACAGCAGGTGTAGAGTGAGACACAGCAGGTGTAGAGTGAGACACAGCAGGTGTAGCAGCAGGTGTAGAGGAGACACAGCAGGTGTAGAGTGCAGGTGGTACAACAGGTGTAGTGAGGCACAGCAGGTGTAGAGTGAGATACAGCAGGTGTAGAGTGAAGTACAGCAGGTGTAGAGTGAAGTACAGCAGGTGTAGAGTGGGGTACAGCAAGACACCCTAAAACTGTTATACTTCAACGTTAAGAACTTCAAAATTACATTCACAATATCAGTAAATAACCACAACAATAGCAACAATAACAATGGATGAAAATAATGATGATTGAAACGATGTGTGGTGTGGTAGGGTGTGGTGTAGTGTGGTGTGGTAGGGTGTGGTGTAGTGTGGTGTGGTGTGGTGTGGTGTGGTGAGCAACATTAGCAGAGAAGACGTCAGCACATCCGAGTGAAACGCACAGCAACACACACCCGCTGGTTAGGGGATAGGGAGGAATGGAGCAGGGGAGGGGGAGTAGGGTAGGGGGTAGTAGAGGTATGGAAAGGGAAGTGGAGTAGGGGAAGGGGTAGGGGATGTATGGAATATGAGAGGGGAAGGGGTATGGGTAGGGGAGGGGAGTAGGGTATGAGGGGGAAGGGGCTAGGGGAGGGGCAGGGGAGGGAGGGGGGGAGAAGAGGAGGAGAAGTGGTGTGTGTCAGGGCACTGGATACAGGAGGGTGTGGGGGAGGTGAAAAACAGAAGGAGGGAGGAGAAGGTTGAGGGAAACATAGGGGAGGGGAAGGTGGGGTGAGGGAAGCACAAGGGGGAGGGGAGGGAGGAGGGATCGAGGGAAGCACATGGGGACGGGGGGAGGAAGGGGTAGGAGGAAGCACAGGGTGAGTGGGGAGGGAGTAGAGGGGGGGGGAGAGGGAGGAGAGGGAGGTAGAGGGGAGGAGGGGAGGAGGGAGAGGGGCCGGCCTTGCATTGGGGTTAACGACCAGCTGCAGCGACCTTCACCTTGCTCACACGCTTCTCTCTCTGGTGGTGAGAGTTGTGGTGTAAGTGGTGGTGAAAGTGGTGGTGGTAAGAGTGGTGGTGATAGTGGTAGTGGTGAGAGTTGTGGTGGTGATAGTGGTGGTGGTGAGAGTTGTGGTGGTGGAAGTGGTGTTGATGGTGGTGGTAAGAGTGGCAATGGTGGTGACAGTGGCGAAAGTCGTCTTGGTGAGAGTGGTGGTGATGATGTTGTAAGTTGTGATGGTGGTGGTGGTGATAGTAATGGTGAGAGTGGTGGTGGTGGTGACGAGTGTAGTGATGATAGTTATAGTGGAAGTGGTTATTGCAGTACTGAAACAACAACAACAATAATAATAATAATAATAATTAGTTTCAGCAAGATGGTGGTCAGATGCCACTCTACAGCCAAGACAGTGACCGATATTTTTCAACCTTCCTTAACTGTGTTCCCACTTGTTGCTCAGTCACCAGAGACCCTGATGGTACTTGCGAGGTGAATCTTGCGGGCAGGGAGAGCCAAGAGGATGCCCTTTAGGTAAGTTTGCTCAGCCAGCCGACTAGGGTGACGACCCCACCCTCAGGTAGGTAGTGTGTGTTAGGCTTCCAGTATAGGGGCTTCTCAGTGCCTCCAGGAACACCACTTTTGTGACAGATGTTATAGTGAGGTGTTATAATTTCCGTGATAGGCAACTTCTCACGATTAAGGAAGGTTAAAGTGAGGGAGAGAGAGACATTTAAAGCAGTTCACGTCGGGATGTGGTCCGGAGTGGAAGCGTTGGTCTGTTGACGCAAAGTGAGGATGGTGCTGAGTAAACTTCCAGTATAAATCTCACTTTAAAGGTAATTAACCCATAGAGGTACCAGCTGGGGCATGTTAATTATTTAAAGTTAGAAAAGATTCCTTATACAGTCAAGGAGAGGAAGCAGTTGAAACACCAGAAACGAGCAGGTCATCAACACACCTCCACAGCTTTCCAAACTCCTAGTCAACAACTCCCACTCAACCTGGCACCAACACTCCTCACACACAAACCCCTGTCAGCGAACTGAAGGACTAACTGAAATTCATAGCAACTAACACAGAAGCGACAATATTACTTCTTATAAGCTATATATATATATATATATATATATATATATATATATATATATATATATATATATATATATATATATATATATATATATATATATATATATATATATATATATATATATATATATTTTTTTTTTTTTTTTTTTTACTGGGATTAGCCCACCAGGTCACTGACCCACATCGGGCCTGGGGGCGAAAATTTAATAATAATAATAATAATAATAATAATAATAATAATAATAATAATAATAATAATAATGATAATAATAATAATAATAATAATAATAATAATAATAATAATAATAATGATAATATAATAATAATAATAATAATAATAATAATAATAATAATAAAAATAATAATAATAATAATAATAATAATAATAATAATAATAATAATAATAATAATAATAATAATAATAATAATAATAATAATAATAAAGAACCACGAAGAAATGCAAAAATGAAAAAAAAAATCAAAAGTGAGAAACAATTGAAACCCTGCAATTGTGTGTAAATGAGGCAGAAATTTGATCAGCACAATTTTTGTGATGCCATATGGCAGCAGGGTCTACCATTAGACAACACATTATGCTTCCAATATCTTCCCAGGCGGGAGTACCTCCCTGTTTGGTAGCTGCCAACTACCTACTGAACTGATAAACAAGAAGGAACCAGGACACGATCTCAAAGGATGGAAATAAAAAATGCTCAAACTAAAGCAGGAAAAACAACATCTACATCAATAAAACAAACCAAGCCAGAAGTGACATCAACGAAATGCGCAATTAGTAACGCAGAACTTTCCACTGCTTTAGAGGAAACAGAAGATGATGATATACAGTACAGTGAGCAGTGAACAAGCCCCACCTCCATAACCTACAGCAAACGCACAAACAGTAACAAACTCAAGTCACCACAAACAGCACCAAGAAACACCAGTAAATCTTCAACAGGTTACCATTATGATCCTCTCAACCGATCCTCTTCCCAACACAACAACCGCTCCGAGATGATGCAAATACTTCATGCAAACCTTTAACCTTCCACAAGTGGCATAGGACAAGCTCGCCTCAAACACACAACACAACAAGCTATTGGGTAACGAGCCACGGCAACAAGTTAGAAGGCAATAGAAGACGTACACAATGGTAGAAGACTCATAGACAGGTCATAAACAAAGAATCATCAGGTATACTCAGACAAACTCTCAAAGCCTCAAACGAAATCTCCATAACCTTCAAGTATTAGTACACAAAGATGTCGTACTTCTCAGAGAAAAACAAACGATAGCATCAAGTTCCAGTGTTTACATAGATTTAGGTACACCCAGCATCGCAATATACACAATGAACAACAAAAATGACGATAAGAACGACGAAAACGACGATGATATAGACGACCTTGACGACAACGGTAATGATGGAATGTATCTCAAGCAAATATATAAATAAATATATAAATAACAACATGCCAGATGATCTCAAGTAAGAAATGAATGCAGAATCTCACCACCAGATAACCGGTATTTACATAAAGGGAAAAAAAATCCACTTTTACAACCTTTTACCTCTGCTCAGGTGCAAGTTGGCCGAGCAGGTGTTGATCTCCTGATTCGTAACATACAGCAGCTAGTGGGATACTTTACTACCTCCGAGTTATGGCGTTACTGGAGGATGTTACTATTTATACTGATAAAAAAATGTAATACTAAGATTAAGTAGAACAGAGATGAAAAATAATCTGGACACATTGTTTGGAAGATAGGATAATGATAAGAGATATTAATGGGGTAAAATTAATGGTAAGAGAGGCAGTAAAGACCAAGATGGATGACTGACATTAAAAACAGAGTCCCAGGAGAGAAACAAAAGCTAGGAAGATTATTATTAAAAATCCGTAAAAGAGGTACGGAGTGGAGGGCTGTGGTCGCCAACCCTTAGTTATGAGGATGACACCTTGATTGATTGATTGAACGAAGCATTGGCCCTAAGCTGCATTAGCGAGTGACTGGTGCACATCCTACCTGCCGGCCTGCCTCATCTGTTCCCACCCCCTGTGTGTGTCTGTGAGGGCTGATGGGAGACCTATAGTTCATCGTGTGTTGGTCTAAACTGTACCTATAATAACAACTCAACTCTCACTATTTACACTCAGTCAGACAGACAGCCGGGAACTGACGGAAGCAGTGGAATGAATATCAAACTAAAACTTACAAGGGGTATCCCTAGTCAGTCAGTTAGTCAGTCAGTCAGTCAGTCAATCAGTCAGTCAGTCAGTCAGTTAGTCAGTCAGTCAGTCAGTCAATCAGTCAGTCAGTCAGTCAGGAAAGCCGTATACTGATCTGAATACAACTAATCATCTCTACAAAATGTCAAGGTATAAAGTGCAATACTATTAATAAACACAAGGACACCTGACCAAACAAATAAAGGCTTATAAAAAAAATGCAACAGTTAATCACATTAGAATTATTTAGTAAACTGATTAACACAATAAGTGCAGTGAGAAAGATGTTGTGTATCGCGATGTGTAGTAACCAGCCAGTCAAGAAATGTGACTCCTGGTATTTAAGGAAGAAACAAACTGCTGTCAAGTCTCAATTCTACGTCCGGATTCACTAAGATTCGTATATAAATATTTTTCCCTTAACTGTATATATGAGAACGTATGCTACAACGTCAATTAAGTAATCAAAATAGCATCGGAATAGTTAATAGGACTTAGATATATAAAATTAATAGGTTGTTATATAAAAAGTGGAATTTTAAGGGGGTATAAAAGATTAAACATTTGCATCGCGATCTTTAACCCACCAGATTATACATATTTAACACGTACTGAGAATATATCTGTTCTTATCTTAATTCTTTCATCTTTCTTGTTCATTTTCCTTGGGGTAATTCTCGTGAGTGTTATTTTATTATTATTATTTGTATTTTATTTGTATTTATTTTTTTACAGAAAATAGAAGATAATGGTTATGTTTCTAAACCTTTTGTCAGTCTGTTTTCTTTGAATCATATCGTCCAAAATCAAGCGCCTTTTCCCCCCATTTTCCCTCAGCTAATCGTCCCAGTCGACATTTAGGCATGAGTCAATTTTATTACAGATCTGTTTAACCTAACCTAACCTAACCTAACCTAACGTAACCAAAAATGATTCACCTACACACTCCTCCTGTCCGTGTTATGAAGCATCCCTTGGATTTTTACTCACAGCCACCTTACTAGTGTACCTGACTCTAGTCGTATTACACCAAGTAATAGAGCCCGGCAAAAGAGCCTAGTACAAAAGCCTGGTAATAAACCCCAGTAATATAGCCCGGCAAAAGAGCCTAGTACAAAAGACTGGTAATAAACCCCAGTAATAGAGCCTGGTAATATAGCCCGGCAAAAGAGCCTAGTACAAAAGCCTGGTAATAAACCCCAGTAATAGAGCCTGGTAATATAGCCCGGCAAAAGAGCCTGGTAGCCCGGCAAAAGAGCCTAGTACAAAAGCCTGGTAATAGACCCCAGTAATATAGCCCGGCAAAAGAGCCTAGTACAAAAGCCTGGTAATAAACCCCAGTAATAGAGCCTGGTAATATAGCCCGGCAAAAGAGCCTAGTACAAAAGCCTGGTAATAGACCCCAGTAATATAGCCTGGTTACAGGGTTCGTATGCAAAGTGAATAGAGGATGAACTTGACCGACTCAAAAGT
The DNA here is from genome assembly GCF_018991925.1 of Homarus americanus. Taxonomy (NCBI): domain Eukaryota; kingdom Metazoa; phylum Arthropoda; class Malacostraca; order Decapoda; family Nephropidae; genus Homarus; species Homarus americanus. Next base: position 17,461,798 of record NW_024737097.1, read on the forward strand.
GCCCGGCTGTTCAACCCTGGCATCCCACCTGACCCAACCCCATTCCCTTCCCCTTCCCCCAAGCCTCCCATTCCCCCAGGGCAATGTGGCGGAGGGGGAGGGGGGTTGAGAGGGTAGAAACAGTGCGTAGGAGTGAGATAAGTGCGAGAGAAGAGGAAATGTAGAAGGGGGGGAATAAGAGAGGGAGAGAAGAGAGGGAAAGCAAGAAGCGATGGAGGGGAAAGGAGGAAGAGATGAAACGTTTATATTGAAAAAAGAAAGAAAATAGAGAGAAAGAGAGAGAGAGAGAGAGAGTAGGCAGGGAGGAAAAGGTGGGAGATAGACGGAAGGAGGAAAGGTGAAAGAAGAAACAGGTAACGAGAGAGGGGAGAGAAAAGAGGGAAGGAGACAGAATAAGACAGGAACTAAGTTAGAGGGAGAAAGGGAAAGGTGAAAGTGAGACAGAACAAGACGGGAGAGGGAGAGTCAACGGAAGGAAAGGAGGAGATAAGAGAGGGAGAGAGGGAGGGAGGAGGGTGATATGAGAAAGGAAGAAAGAAAGAAAGAAAGAAAGAAAGAAAGAAAGAAAGAAAGAGAGAGTAGTACCGAGTAATACCTTGTGGGGGCCGAGTAATACCTTGTGGGGGCAGGAGGCAGGGGGGGCAGTAATTGTTTATTATGGCGCGGTAATGTACACTCCTCCTCAGCACACTAACCTTTATTAAAGACGCAAACATTCACAAAGTCAATGCTACGTGTCTTACCCCCCCCCCTCCACCTTTGATTCACTCCCACCTAACCCAACCTAACCCAACCTAACCCAACCTAACCCAACCTAACCTAACCTAACCTAACCTAACTCAGAATTAAAAGAAAGACGATTAATAGTTTACGATTGGAATAAGAAAGCAGAAAGAATAAACACAAGAAAAATATTAACAACAATAACAACAACAATAATAATAACAACACCACCACCAACAACAACAACAATAAAAACAATAATAATACCAACAACAATACCAACAACAGCAACAAAAACAACAACAAACAAGAAGAATTATCTCAAACCAACACAATACGCACAGACCACTGGCTCTCAGATCACAATGCGCACCCAGGTATAAAATACAAGATATCAATAATGTTAGTTATTAGGCCCCATTACCACAGCACCAATGCCTGCCAATGAATGTGCACGACACTATAAGATACAATATAGTAGTAATAAGAGCCTATTACCACTCTAACAATGCTTGCCAATATTTCCCACTCACAAGGTCTTCACATTATAGATAAGGTTTTGTTGTGGGTCAAGTAACAGCTGATTGAACGTAAGAATAAAGCAAGTAGGATGTTTTATTGAGAGTCAGCATATCATGATTTGCTTCCATGAGTTTTCCTCTTCTCTCTCTCTTTCTCTCCTTCTTTCTTTCTTTCCCTGCCCCTCTGTCTCTCTCTCTTTCTCTTTATCTCTCTCTTTCTTCTTCTTTCTCTCTTTCTTTCCCACCCTCTCCCTCTTTCTTCTCTCACTCTCCCTCCCTCCCTCCCTCCCTCTCCCTACCTCCCTCTTCTTCTCCCTCCCACCCTCTCTCACTCTCCCTCTCTCCCGCTGTAATATATAAAGAAAAAGAGATGATAGTGTCAAACAAGCAAAGGCTGAACAACTGCGCCAGCACAACACAAACTGAACTAACTGGAATCTACTTAGCTACAGACTACCTTAAAGAAAATGGAGGTGGGGTGATATTTTGTGACACTCAAAGTGCTTTGAAATCAATGAACAGCCCGTCAGGTTCTACGTCTAAAGTTGTCTGTGATATTAAAAGAAATGTGATAACTGCCAATGAGAACAACTCTCGTATCGAATTTGTGTGGATTCCGTCCCATGTTGGAATTAGGTATCATTAGGTATCATGATTGGCCAATGAGGCATGTAAGAAAGAAAATGTTGACCGTGACCTTGGCCTGTCTAATGCTGTAATTAAAAACATTCAAGTCAGTATCATGAACTCAGATCTAGAAGAACTGAGATATGCAGAGAGACCTGACAGTTGTAGCATTAGTAAATATGACAAATTTTGTGACAATAGGTACCGGTATGGCCAGCATAAGGACAGAACTAGACAATGTGATATAGTTGTGACCAGAATTAGGCGAGGATACAGACGCATCTGTCAAGTTAGTAACGCTATACCCATACCGGAACACTCAGCATGTAAACTTTGTGATAAACCTTTAAAGCATACACTGGAACACTATATTATTGAATGTGACACTGTCAAAGACTTCAGGCCACCCGGCTTATTGTATCGTGAACTTTGTAATTACGACATTGAATCAGAGGTGCTTGAGGACATTCTTGCTGTTTATCCAAAATTTATTAGCCCACACTGATTAGTCTTCAATTAGAATATGACGTCCAATGTATATGAACCACTGTCCTGCATGGCAGTGAACAGTGACATCACCCACATGACTCTGACCTATATATACTGTTAATGAATATGATGTATTTCTTTGTGTACGAACCTCTGTCCTGCATGGCAGTGAGAAGTGATACCACCCTCAGTGTCAAGACCTGACTGAATTATTCAGAATAGACAAACTGTACTCCAAGCTTTGTCAATAAATTTGTTAAACTAAAAAAATAAAAAAGCTCTCGCTAACGCCCCCGACCTTCACATAACGGGACCCTCCGCCTCAGAGTTTTTATGGCCAACATACCTTAATGAGTCTCTTTTCCCGGGGCAAGAGGTACAGAGCAAGAGGTATAGGGCAAGAGGTAAGGGGCAAGAGGTACAGGGCAAGAGGTACAGGGCAAGAGGTGCGGGGCAAGAGAAAGGGGCAAAAGGTAAGGAGCAAGAGGTACGGGGCAGAGGTAGGGACAAGAGGCAAGAGGTGCAGAGTTAAGGGGCAGGAGCCAAGGGGAGCCCAAGAGGTGCAAGCCAAGAGGTGCAGGGCAGAGGCAAGGTGCAAGAGGTGCATAGGCAAGAGGTAGAGCCAAGAGGTGAGGGGCATAGAAGAATTGCAGGGCAGAGGGGGGCAGAGGTGCAGAGACAAGGCAAGAGGCAGAAAGGGAAGAGAGATGCGGGGAAGGTACAGGCAAGAGGTACGGGGCAAGAGGTAAAGGGCAAGAGGTACGAACGAGGGACACGAACTCGGAACAAAGTCAGATGAACAACTATTACCATCAAGAGGTTTAGATAAGAGGGTCGGTGTATCAGATCCGGACGAGAGTTAGACGATAAGGATAAGTTATGACCACATCCTGAGCCACACCCTGGTAGTTTAGCCACTCCCCACACACCTTGGACCACACCCTACAATGTGGGCAATCCCCGCACCACTCCGGGAAATATGGTCATTCCCAACATGGCCACACCCTGCACACCCTGGGCCATACACCTGATGCTGGCCACTCCCTGTACTGTACACCCTCCAGGCCACACACACTACCCGGCCACACCTTGATAGTGTGACCACTTCCTTCCCGTCCTATGGCCACTCCCTACACATCCTCGGGCCACATTTTAGTACTGTGGCCACTCCTTTCCCGTGCACTGCCACTCCCTGCGCACACACACCCTCAGGGCCACAGTGTTAAAAGACGCTCCCCCGTTCGTCCAAGTAAATTATCAGGGTTACGTTACGGTCAATTAGCAGTGTTATGTAGAGGTGAATTATTAGGGTTATGTAGAAATGAATTATTAGGGTTTTGTAGAGGTGAATTATGAGGGTTATGTAGAGGAGAATTATCAAGGTTATGTAGAGGTGAAATCAAGGTTATGTAGAGGTGAATTATTAGGGTTATGTAGAGATGAATTATTAGGGTTTGTAGAGGTGAATTATTAGGGTTTTGTAGAGGTGAATTATTAGGGTTTTGTAGAGGTGAATTATGAGGGTTATGTAGAGGAGAATTATCAAGGTTATGTAGAGGTGAAATCAAGGTTATGTAGAGGTGAATTATTAGTGTTGTGTCGAGGTGATTATCAGTGTTGTGTAGAGGTGATTATCAGTGTTATATTGAAATGGAGAAGAAAAAGGGAAAGGAAGAAGAGAATAATGAAGAAGAAGGAAGAGGAGGAAGACAAGAGGAAAATAAAAGCAAAAAAGAAGGAAAAAGAAAAAATATAGAAAAAGACAGAAAAAAGAAGAAGAAACAGTACAAAATTAAGATTACCAACAGCAAACTCGAGCCATTTTGACAATCAGGAACACCAAGGCTAATTATTGCAATACATTCGACCTAAAATATACATCCAGCTTAATCATGACGATGTGAGTTTATATACAGTATATAAATTCTTGTAAACAGTGACGTTATGCGAGTTATTATAAAAAATTCAAATAAACTATTTACTCACGAATAATGATGATGATGATGATGATGATGATGATGATGATGATGGATGATAATGATGGATAGCTGATGGATGAATTAACAGATCCGGCAAGAGGCTAGCGACATAACCCACGCGTCCCTCTCTCACCATACCAACACCCAATCTTCACTACACACTAACATTACACCATACACCCACCAACACGACACCATACACCCCCCCCCCCCTCCCCAACACCTTCAATCAACGCTTATTAATTCATTTATCGAACGGCTTCCTACCATAGACGATAGAAATATATATATATATGAAAGTTTTCCACACACACATGTTTAATTTTTCCTGCAGACACGACCAATGAAGGCTTGATGGTGAGAGCCGAGGGAGTAAGGGATTAAAGACTGTTGCTGGAGTGGGAAATAATCATCCTTTAGTTATTCAGAGAGTATAGTCGTTCACACACACTGATTACAGTTAAGAACACTTTATAAAAGTATGGTTACAACACGATTCCTTAGGTGCACTGTAACGTGTTTTGAAAAGGCGAGGAATACATCTGCTAGCATTCAGATCGTCCTCTTAGTGTGTGGTACTGTAGTCAAAGCTGTAACGCTGATAATTTACAATACAACAAATAAGTTACATAGACTTAAGAGAATGTAGAATGCTCCTCGGACACAACAAGGGGCCCTAACACGACCTAAGTCAAGGAAGTGAATAAAAACGTCCAGCAATAATACAGCTAGACTAAAGAACAGCTGGTGTAAATGTTGTTCTAGGTGTCTAAGTGGAGGCATTAGAAAAGACGTCTAACACAAGTAAACAAGACAATTCTCCTCATGGTTGGTGTAGGAGGCAACCCCCTCCCCCCTACCTAACAACCTGGAACCTATATATGGATCGTTGGGGAAAAAACTCATCCGTACCCACATCTGTTTCTGAACCCCCCCGGACCGTGCATAAGGAATCGGGGACCCTGTTATTTAGCCTGAGAGGAGAGTTGAGCAAGTTTTTTGACATAATCGCATCCATACTCTCACATATTATAATACTAAATTAACCCAGGTAATAAGGCTCGGCTCCCAGATTCCATAATGCTCCGTTTACCTGTTCACGGTAAGATAATTGCTACAGTGTGAATTAGATCGTTGTTACTTATAGGCAGAGAAAATTGTAGTGTATGATTAGTGGTCGGAAATGTGACAGTACTTAGCCTAATCCTCTGAGCAATGACCGGAAGTTTCTCAGAATTAATGATGTAAGGAGAGTCTTTATTATTGTTCCGCCCAGAAGGACACCGAGGCGCTCTTTCATCATGCCTATAACTTTGATCAGTTCACAGTATTGACGAGTTTAAGAAGGGAATCATAAAGGACTGCATCAAGACTAACCTAACCTAACCTAACCTAAGAGATTCAAGTTGGATATCAATTAAATTTTCTACACATCAGAAAATTGATGAAGCGTGAAACCATTTTTTTCTTATATTCTATGAATAAAATATAAATTTCCTTTACAAACATCCAAAACTAATTTTGCTCAGTAAGTCTGCGTCTTGAGAAAGCCTTAATGGACAACACAAAAATAACAATTTAAAACACTATAAAATATAACGTTTATAAAGATATTCGTAGTTTCACCCATAATTAAACATCAAATTTGTCTCATTTCAATTAACAGAAGTTTTTAAAAAAATTTCAAGACGCTGCTGTTCGGTACCTTAATTTTCTTTCCGGTTTTATCTACTGAACAGTAACAACCTTGTACTGCAACCTATTAAAAAAAGCGAATAAATTAGAAAAAAGGGCAATTTAAAATAAAATATTACCTTCTAAATAAGGCTGGAGATATATACTCGTATATTCTAGGCTATAAAGAGCGTCTCACACAATGGTTCTAATTAACAAGATAACAAACTTAAAATTCTTAATATTTTCTCATTCCAACACCAACATGGAGTCTAGATATCAACCTCATATAAATATAAAGTAAAGGTAAATATATCAGTCTGTGTCATGCCAGCAGTGAGCGACGCTGGCAACAACTGGGTGGCTTAGCACGGAGTTCTTTCCCTCTGACCTTGTACTGGAAGGTATGTAATTTATCCCCACGTATTCTCGGTTATGTAATCCAGACGAAATAATGCCAGTGGAGAAATCTATAATAGGACATTAACATCGGAATAAATTATTAACGTCGACACAAGATACACGAGTATTTTCTGGACTAAATTCATATAATCTGAGAGTTTCAATGAAGGTGTACAGTGGAGCAGGTGAAGCACTGTCGTAATACTAAACCTCACTTAACGTCCACATGCAGACGGTAAGTTCAGAGGACCAGCCAGTACAAGACATGACTCCGTGAAATACCAAAGTGTCATTTCACATCAAATCATAAACAAAATTAAAGTTGATACACAGGTAAATGTTAACAGTGACCAGGTGTAACACGTAACAATGTGTGGACTGGTGTAGTTATCTCAACCATGTTAAACAGTGAAAATTATTATAGTATTATTCGTCGGAAAATTCACTGAAATAGGAAGAGAAAAAATCTATTTGTTTTATAAGCTGCCGCCATGCAAGACTGCCGCAACATGACTTAACTAGAAGCTCACACAATAAACTGGCGAAGCTCAATATATAGAAAGAACCAGAATATTCCGAGAAATCTGAACTGCCATAAAAAAAATAAAAAATAAAAAATCAGAAGGTGGAAAATTAATGCATGGAGTGATAGGTAATTTCACCGTGTTCACAATGACTAGATATTATAATTTATCAAATATTTTAGGGACACAGCTATTCGTGCTGAGGCAGTGTTTCTCGATTACGAATGATCGTAACTCTCATGTTAACCAGTAATATATTATTGCTTCAAACTAACTGAAGTCACACGGGGAGGGGGTGTGAGGCTTAGAAAGTTATGCTGTAGTTCTCATCTTTCTGTCAAATAATCAAGTTTTAAGGAGAATTAAATCTCAACCTGCGATTAATCCCCTCCCCTCCCTCCTTCCCCTCCCTCCTTCCCCTCCCCCCTTCCTTCCCACCCCCCACCACCCTCCTTTCCTACCTTTTGATCAATAATAAGCACCAGAAGAACGATTTGTATTCGCCATAGATCACAAGTTAAACCTTCGTCAAGATGCAACCTGGGACAGCTGAGCATACAACAAGCGCTGCTGGTGTACGTGAGGGTTCACCTGTAGATTATGTACCCGATACCGACTCATCTTGAACCCAGGTGCCAGTTGGTTCTTTTTTCATAACATTGGTCGTAAATTAAGAAAATGAGAAAGAACAACTGCAAAAACGGTAAGACATGGAATCCATTTGTGTTATTGTTATATACAGTCTTTGTTTACATACCCAGACGCCCCTAGTAATTTTCACCGACTTATTGTTATACATGAACAGAGACTTATCCAGTTGAACTCCCAAACGATACATATGTAATTCAGTATGATTGTTTAACTATGTATATGAGTACATTAACTATAGGTTCTAGGTTCATTTTGAATCCTATTTAGGTTAAAGTACCATTTATACTGCTACTACAGGGAAGTTAATGTATACCTGTACTTTATACGTAATTTACATCGAAACCATTAACTGTATCGTCATTTCTAAGATAATAGTCACTGAATTGACTCTCCTCACCTACTAGTTCTTCCCTCCCTCACTTAGCTCCCTCCGTCCCTCACCTAGGTTCCTCCCTCCCCCACCT
>NW_024737097.1:17474851-17662351 GCF_018991925.1 Homarus americanus
TATACCGCCCTTCAGGATTTATTGAACAGTCTCCAAAACTGGGCCACCAACAACCATATCACCATCAACCATACCAAGACCATGGTTATGCACATCAACCTCTCCCCCGACATTGTCCCACCTCCTTCCATTAGTCTAGGTCCGAACACACTCCAGGTTGTAGATTCTACGAAGCTCCTCGGCGTCACCATAGACAACAAACTAAATTGGAAACCACACGTCAGTGAAGTTGTCAAATCTTCCAGTTTCCATCTCCACCTCCTCCGCCGACTCAGGTCCCTCGGAGTTCCTGCACCCGAGCTCCTCAGTGTTTACACAACATTCATACTTCCCAAGCTCACCTATGCCTCCACCACCTGGTCTTCCTCCCTAAATGCCACACAACGTAAACACCTAGAAAAAGTGCAAAAGAGGGCAGGCAAGATTATTCTCTCCCCTTCCTACTCCACATATCAAGAAGCGCTCAACACACTGACCCTTTCGACTCTCACTGACCATCACCACGACCTCATCTGCAAATTTGGTAAGAAGCTTCTACACCATCCTCGACACCGGCTCCTACTACCACCTGAGATCCCTAGCCCGAGAATTGCTGTTCGACACCACAACCGCATCCAGCCCATACGTGCACGAACTGATCGCTATAAGAACAGCCCAGTCCCAACCATTGTAAAATTATCAATAACTTGTAATAAACCAGTATTCACTCCCAGTAAACACTACTCCTTGCACTGTCACTATGTTGAAATGAACTGTAGTTTGAGCTTTTCCCCATCTAGTTATTATATATCTTATTTGTATCACTTGTGTTACTTGTATATTATTTGTAATTCGAAACCCATTCCCCAAATATGTAACTGTATATTTTCAGCCTTCTGGCTGCCAAGCTCTTTCAATAAACCGTTAATTATTATTATTATTATTATTAAGATAGCTGTGTCGGGCGAATGCATATGACAGGGGGAGGGCTGAGGAGAAACATCTTAAAGTATATTTCCTATAAATCCTCGTGCCTATAAGACTAAGGAAAGAATTTAAATCGCCCAATAGCTTTCTGTCAGACAAGGAGAAAAGAAAACGTTTGGAATAAAGCAGTGTCTGACAGGAAATACTGCCAGGGAATACCAGTGGAGTTGAATTTACTCAAGAGTGAATACCTGCGTTTGGAGGACTCAGTAAGTAGGAATGAAATTGCTTTTCCAGACCGAATTTTCAAAACCCTAAGATATTATGAACTGTGTAAGTCTAGACATCTCCGGTTAGGTTTATCATATTTTAAAAATAGACTGGAACAAAGATGATAATTAAACCTTTATAAATATCAAGAGGCAACAAGACTTCCTCGTTAACAATGCTCCAGAAACTGTGCTCTTGAGAAGGTTTCAATGACACTAATTCTGCGACATTTTCAACTGTAAGAAATCCTCTTGCCAGAATGAGTGGCTGAAGACCCCGAGGAAGGCGGAAGATTAAAAATGTGAGTGCGGGTTTCTTGGGAATAATTTACCTCTGAATTCACTGACCCTCGCTAAAACCCGATAAAATCTTACATGGAGAGTTTAGTTGGCTGTGAATTGTTGCACACGGGATATCTTGAGTAAATATGAGGTGAAGTATCTACTTAACACACAGCGTCGTAAGTTGACTCCGTCGACAACTACAACAGTAGTTTTATTTTCACAGAGAATGGATCTAAATGCAGTACAATTACCCTCTATATTCCAACTATGTTCACTAAAAGCTACCCCTGTTTATCTTTCACGGGTAAGCTGCTCTCGCCACTGTAGGACTGTCTGCTGGAAGAGTAAAAGTCTCTACAAGTGTTCGTATGGAAAGGTCAAGGAAACGTTCGGTCGCTGGTAGCGTTCGGTCGCTGATAAGCGTTTGTATGAAACAAAAAATGACAGCCAATGGTCGTAACGGACACTCCATTATTTGAAGATAAAAAAATATATGGAAAAACAAATGAACGAAAACTGCAATTTGTGTACCAACTGTTTGGTGTCCTCGATGTAAGGGAGAAGTTGTCCTCAATACAAAACTAGTCGATTGTTTACAGAACATTGGTTACCTAACTTTACCTTTATTTAATTACAAGTTAATATAAGTAACAATTGTTCTATAAACAATTATTAATTCGTTCACTGCACATTGACCTGTGACTGGAGGTCGTAGCTCGAACTCGTGTGAGTATAGAATGATAGACCAATCACAACAGCCTCTGGTTTGTGCTCATTCTATAACCCTTACTTACTTCTGTGGCTAAGTCCCTAAAAAGACTTCGTTCGGCAAAACTAAAGAAGTATTTAAACCCTTTCGCTATTTTATTTCCATGCACGATGTTTGATGCTTCACAACTTTTTACTGTCTTAAACTGAGGTGAATAATTTGCACCACTGGGAGGCAGCTGAGGTACTGGTGTAAGTAAGCAGATATCACCAAGATCATTAGCACGAGGCATGAGTGTCAGTCCCTCTTACTAATCATCACCAGAAACTCACTTGTTTACATCTTATACCTGGAATAAAAAATTATTAATACCTGTACAAATGCTAAATGAACCTACCTACAAAATTAATAACCTCAGTAGAACGACACTCACCTAAATGTACTGAACAATTTCTAATATAAGCAACGGTGAGAGCTATACAATTCACCTGTCCACTTGGGCACCAGGTAAGAGATGCTATCAGGAAGGTTATAGCGGCAGTACTGACGTGGGTTGAAGTTTGAAGCCTCATTATACTCGGGGTGGCTCGGGATACGTGACCCAGCAAGGGTTCTACCTCCTGTCCCGGACGACCACAGAATATAAGGTTCACAACCCTGATTCGATTAAGTAGATTGTTAAGTTCAGCATCAAAAGCGTCTACATGGATGACGTGTCCAGCAGACCTACATAACAACCATCTGGAGAAGGTAAACATTGTCAGGGTCGCTTAGTGGTACTACACCTTTAGAAATAAATTAACAATAATATATTAATGAGGAAAGAAACACAATGTTACATCATAAATACTGAATAAAACAATAAAGAAATCATGGACCCTAGACCTGTGGGATCTTGTGGTTGAGGAGAGAGAGACGCTGTCATGTGAGGGTGAGTGGCATAAACTTTTATTGTTCTTGAATTTATAACCATTGACGTTCAGATCATTAGACAAAGTGAAGGGACGGAACTTATGACATAAAAGATCAGTAAGGAATTCATGAGTGACTGGTAGTAGATGAGGTTAATGGTGTTAGGTTAAATGTTGTCTTATAGATCTGCGATGTAAGTACCACTCCACCACACGTAAGAACACTGGTCCATATACTTGTAAGTGGACATTATCATAAAGGGTGCCAAGTTACATAAAGGTTTTGTGGATGTATTATTTGTAATGTTGAAAATGTGAAGATTCCAGGTTAGGTTATTGATTATAGTAACATCAAGGATACGGACAGTGGATGGCTGGGATCATAGGGGTATTACTGAGTGGAAATGGTGTCTGGATATTGCCTTGTTTTCGAGAGACAGTAAAAGCTTTGGGTAGTCTTGGTGGCACTGAATGTAACTAGATCATATGAGTCCCAGTGAGCTATAGACTGAAGACGTTACGCTCAGTGATACGCAGAAGCTAAGCGATATACTGAGACACTTGACTGAGTGTGTGTTCAGTAGGATAGATTCAGTAATGGTAAGTGTGTTGATGTAAGGAACAGAAGGGCAGGCATATAGTTCGAACAAGAAGTGTATCCCAAGGCACTCCAATACTGCTGGGGATATTAAAGATAACTTGCCATCTCTTACATAATATCCCACAAGGGGAGAAATTTTTCCAAAGGTAAAATTAAGGAACCATATTTTCAAACATTATTCACCCAACAAAACTAATTATTATTATTTCCACGAGAGATTTAATAATATTCTTTCAAACTACGTGATTATTTTTATTATTATTTACAAATGAAAATCATAACGTCACCAATATATATATATATATATATATATATATATATATATATATATATATATATATATATATATATATATATATATATATATATATATATATATATACCTTTGACAACTATTTCTATTCATTGTTGCTGACTATATTTATTCAGCCATAACTCTGAAAACTTAACTCTCTTCTTGATAAATAATTATTTGTTTTAATGGTTCATCGTGAAATATAAAGATAGTGTTGTAAAATTATTATCATCATTGGCTCTGACCTCTTCAATGACACACACACACACACACACACACACACACACACACACATACACACACACACACACACACACACACACACACACACACACACACACACACACACACACACAGAGTTTTCCTTCTCTAAGACTCCCTCAAATATTATTAAATACTTCTCTCTGGATAATTAAATGAGAAATAAAATAATCGTCTTAATATGTAGATAATGTGTGTTAACCATTCTGTCCATGTCTTACTGTCAGGTAGGTAGTAACTGGTCGTATGCTCTTATAATGGGGGATTGGTCGACCTGTTACCCCGAGGAAGACCTTGGCTATACTCTACAACCCCTTAGAATTTCAATACACACCGACAGGGGGAGTTAGCCTCCATCACCATCACCTCCATCACCGTCAACCTCATCACCACCATCACCACTACCATCATCACCAGACACTCACCAGCTAAACTTCGTCTCCAAATTAATAACAGACATACACTCGAGATTAAGTGACTTACCTAAGTGACACTCACAAGTTTCAAGTGAGATGTTTAAGGTTATGTATCCACGCCTAAAAATGTGTATGACGGAACCATTTTTGCCTGTCATCTGCTGAAGTTATCCCTGACGTCACCAGAGGAAGAGACAACAGCCACCACACAGATAAATTGTTGCATTCCTTAAAGACAATACAAGCAGTAATATCATATAGTGTTAATAATTCTCTGTAACAGTTTCAGTATATTTCGAATATAAGTTGTCAGGTAACAGCCCGAGGGGAGAGCAGATGGCAGACTGGCAGGTGAGTTCATTGGTCAGTGACATTCCAGCAGTCATGATGGTATACGCCTAAGATTAATACTATATTACTTTTTTTTATATATTACCGCTATATTCTTAAGTGACAATTTAGTATCGAATTCTCATATATATTTATATCGTGCAAATATGTTGAAACAAATTTTGACTTGTAACTCCAGTAATAGTGAACCAACATTTATTGGCTCCTTAATTACTGTTGGCGTCACTACTGTATATACTAAAGCAGGTCTCCTCTCCTGACGTCACGCTCAACCCTCTGCTGTTGACTATCGTCTCAACTTGTTTGACAGTTTCTTTTTCAACGTTCATGTACCAAAGCTGTGCTTCGACTTTTTTTTTTCAAGAATTATCCATTTAATGGAAGTACCAACAATACCGGTGTAAAAACTGGGCCGTAGTTAATCTACAAGTTTTTCTCTTGCGGCAGGAAGACAAGAAGACAGTAAGTGTTATCACTACAGCTCTATAATAGTTATTATTATTATTACCACCATGTCAAAATCACCCGGGAGGGTGCAGGACCACTACCCGGCTAACGCTAGCCTAATGGCGGGTGATTTTTACGAAAAAATACAATAATATTCCAATGACTTGTAGACCATCAACCAACACCTTGTGGCTACACGAACCTGGTTCAGGTTGTGGCAGGATACAGGTGACACCAGGCAGCACCTGGGATGGCGTGCGGATGAATGGTGAGTCGTTAATAAACAACAATAAATTGGTTACTCTTCAGGTGACACATGAAGACTCTTACAGGTGAGGCAGCATAAGGCTAGCGGCCTTTAAGATCCACCAGGTGAGACTAAAAAACCCTGTAGTTAGTTTACATCAAGAGTAAGCAACACTCTCTTGGATGGCCTGTTCCCCCATCCTTATCTCCGTCTTCTAGATAAGATAGAAGAGCGACTCATCTCAACACTGTACACAAGCTGGCAGGACCTGATGTACCAACAGAGACGTACAACAACGAAACACTGTTGGGGGCCTTACTGTCATGTCCAAGGCTAATGTACTCAAGGTTCTCCACCTGGCCTCACTCCCGGGACGAAAAGAGGAGAGAGGTTATGGCTAAAGAAGCTTGACCAAAGGCAGATTCATCTTGGCTGTACTCTCTCTAAGACTAGCACTCCATCTATGATCACTCACTCCACATCTTTCTTGTCACTCCACATCTTTCTTAAATCTGGGTAAGTTTTTACAACATACTCTCGATTAAGGAAACCAAGTCTACTGACCAACTGGAGCTTTAGCTCACAGGTGACTGTAAAAAATCCTTAAACCTAATTCAAGTAGAGTGCGAAGCTGTAAACGAACTGAGGTAGGATAATAAGTCTTAGGTATAAAAAACAAGGATAAAAGTCTCAAATTTATCCCTAATTCAAGTTATACTGGAGAGAGAGAGAGAGGGGGAGAGAGAGAGAGAGAGAGAGAGAGAGAGGTGGGTGAGGCAGGAGCGTCCTTGTGGGCGTCCCTGGGTACAGTGGACGGCGGCAGCTGGACGCTGACCCCGCCTCACCTCTCCTTCCTCCTACCTCTCCTCCACCTACATTATCACGGGTCATCCCAAGTCACTTCATGCTATCATTCGTAGACGATTCCTAGGTCATTTGATGCTATTATTAACGTTACCTATAATGCCAGAGACATATTATTAGGTTATTCTGTCATATTAAGTTATATTACGATATTCCGTCTTGCTAGGGCTGCCAGTTCATGCTGGGTCACGTCAAGTCATGGTAGATTATCTCTGGTTATGCTAAGTCATCCTAGGTCATGCTGGGACATTTTAAGACACACCATACTAGGTCATAATAGTCATGTCATGCTAGATTATTCCAGCTTATTCCAGTTCATTCCAAGTTCATGCTGGGTCATCCTAGGACCAAGATGATGCCGAGTCAGTTTACATCAACTCAGGGCATGCCGAGTCATATAATATGTATTAGATAATTGGTGTGTTCACGACGTAAAAAACACTTTGGTAGAAATTTTCCCATCGTCCGCCCCCTTGTGAGCATGCTGGCTTGCAGAGTGCAACACATGAGAGGCAACAATGCAAGTCAGGAGCCCGAGGCGGCGCTGGCTGTCACTGACACAAACAAGGGCACGCACGTAGCCAATGCCCTGTGAGGTTGCAATAACCAATTATATGACTGGAGGCTCCCATTACACCCACTGCGCACCGGGGAACCAATCACACGCTCATTGATACAGCTTCCAGAACTAGTGGTCTGAAAGAAGGATCGCCATCAGGAATAATAATGGGGAAAACACTACCCCAGCTCCCTCACTTAAGGGCACCATCACTCGTCATTACCAGCAAACACGAGCAAAGAGAAACCCAAAGTTCCTCATATAGGGTTGAAGCAGCCACTTGAGTCTGTGTGATCATTCTAACTTGTCACTCTCTCTAAGGATATTCCACTTTTGATGGGTTTCTTCAACACATTTTCTCTATTACACCAACAATTTGAGAAATAAAACAGCTATATGCTTAAACACTCCAAGTTCATAACAAGTGGTCACTCCCTCAAACCCAGTGCGACCACCTCCAAGTTCACACACAACATTGACACCACACACACTCCCCAATATCATCTGCGGGTCTCTGAGGTGTTTATCATCCCGGATGTCTAACAATCTCTCTCATCCTAGACATCTGTTTCCTTGCTCATAAAATTTTTATTACATGGTTATGGAATGATAGTCAATGTGTTTAATGTATTGGTGATTTGCGCGATACTCTAGCCAGCCTAGCTCGTGATGCCGTGTACAGAGGAGGAGTAGATCACTGTTTTGAGGCACCGAGGGAAACAAACACGTCATTAACCAGAATACAGACGATTTTAAGTTTTCCTTATTATCTTAATTATGACTTGTGTATGTGTGGGGTGTATATTGCGTGTTGTCTGCCTTGCCAAAACATCCATGAAATAGTTAACATCAGAGACACACGATTTGTTTTACCTCTCTGTGTTCCTGCTTCACATACCCACGAGTCAGGGTAATTCAGAGAGTGCTTACATTCTCAAAGTCATATTAAAGTCAGTTGTTTCCCTAAGCTGGTAATAATTCAATTGACTTACATTGCATTAAGAACTTAAACGTAGAATTCTTTAAGTGATAGGAAGAGTAAAGTTAAGCACACACCAAATGCTCCCTCTTGACGTATTAATTAAACATAAAGTGACTACCAACATTACAGATAAATAATTACTCATCCGGGATTCACAATATTCAACCATGTGATTTGAGAGTCATCGTTCAGCAGTCAGACATGCCAGGTGTACTATCGGTATAACACAGGTATCAGGAAATATCACCATTATCATCGATATTATTACGTATTGTCACCATTCTCATGCATCGTCAACATCATCTTCACACATCATCATCTTCATCACCATCACCACCATCACGCACTATCATCATCATCACCACCGCTACTATCACGCGAATCATCATCATCATCATCATCATCATCATCAACCTCCAACATCATCAACCTCCACCACCATCAACCTCCACCATCATTATCACGCACCACCACCATCGATCCCACCACACCCTCACCACCACCATCGATCCCACCACACCCTCACCACCACCATCGACCTTACCATCACCCTTACCAAAACTTGGATTGTACTAACACCGGGTTAGGTAAGAGATATGGCAAAGTAATAAAATGTTTACGACAGGCTGGGCACTTAAACGACTCTCAACATTGAAAGTGTTACCTAAAGTCACTTCCCTTAATGCCCTAACTTCTTTTTCTTATTATTATTTGTTTATTTTCATCTTTCTATGATATTCTTTCTACAGTGTCAGTTTTCATTGGTAAACCACTCAGATTTCTTTCTTTGTTCCTTCATTCTTGGTTTGCTTTGGGGGGGGGTATTCTTTTTTTTCTTATTTACTTATTTGTTTCGTGTTTTTGTCAATTGTTTCGGTGTTTTGCTTCTATATGTTCATCTATTCCATCTATGACTGATATGTATTACAAGTATTGACACACACACACACACACACACACACACACACAGAACACATAAACACACACGAGGGGAGGTCAAAGAGTTTTAAGAAATGGATTTACAAATAAAAGGTAAAACCACACTTCAACTTTTGTCTTCTTCAATGTCTCCTCTGAACTCCTATCCACTTACTTCACTTGACCTTCAAACTCACTATGCCAATGTTATAGAAGTCATCCAAACTACTCCACAAACTACGCCATAGTAACCTCCTTCAGCTCCTCATCCTGAAAGTGGCGCCCTCAGAGGTGAGACTTCAGGTTTCGAAACAAATGATAGTCGCTTGGGGTCAGGTCTGGGCTGTAGGAGGGTTTGGTCAAAGCTATATTATGTGTGACTCTGGATTTGTTGATCTGTACAATGTCGTGGAGAGGAAGCCGCCCCCAGCCAGCATTCCATATCGTTTTTTTTTTTTCAGGATGACGCGTCGTGCTGTTCTCACATTAGTCCACCATAATATTCACAGGTTATTGTGGTTTTATGTAGCAGGTAGTTCATCTGTAGAATCACTTTGGCATCCCAGGAACTTCTTAGGTGTTTGAGAACTTGGATGCTTCCTTGGCTTCTATCTTTGACTCAGTGTCCAGGTCTCAGCTCCCGGTACCATTTTTTAACTTGTAAATGTTACCCAATAGCTGCGCTACTCTCATAATAAAGTAATTAGTAGTTAGCGCTGACATAATGTTGCTTTCTTGTCACACTTGTAATCTTCAAAGTTTATACACACAATTATTGCCACTGAACTGTAAAGTAGTGATGATATTTAATGAAAAAGCTGAACATAATTTTTATCCTTATACAAAAGAAAATCATCGACAAGTTTCATTTTATTGCAATCTTGTTTCTATGAACCAAAACCATGCCAGGTAAGTTTGATCGCTTATATCTACTATTAAATTTTCTTTTATTTAAGCCCAAATGCGACCAGAGTACTATTTATAATTGTGGATTTGGTTAAAAAAAAAATCGCGCCCCAAAACTCAGAATTTATTCGATCTTTTTCCCCCCCCCCAAAATATATACCACAAATTTCTATTAAAACTTAATGTTAGGTTATCCTATTAAGTTATGTTCAGAGCCTCACTGCAATGTCAATGTTATATTCTTTTAATCTTTATGGTTTAGCTTTAGTAAACCAGTTAGGTGCATTCTTTCGTCTTCAGCTACGAGGAAAATTTACCACAAGAGCCTGTAAGAATCTGAACTGCGGAGACGAGGTAAACATAACAGTATCCGGGAGCATTTATCTTGATCCACGAGTGTCTGTCTGTCTGTCTGTCTGTCTGTCTGTCTGTGTGCTGGAGGAAATTATATTCAAACACTAACAACACGTGTAACATTTTATACGATGTGACTTACGACGTCACTTAACACATGAAGTGAGTCAACACATGGAGTGCTTATTATTAAACTGAGACACTAGTGAAGAGTCGTGTCCTAGGAGAGACTTTGGGCTGAGTCGTGTCCTAGGACAGACTTTGGGCTGGGTCGTGTCCTAGGAGAGACTTTGGGCTGAGTCGTGTCCTAGGACAGACTTTGGGCTGGGTCGTGTCCTAGGAGAGACTTTGGGCTGAGTCGTGTCCTAGGAGACTTTGGGCTGGGTCGTGTCCTAGGAGAGACTTTGGGCTGAGTCGTGTCCTAGGAGAGACTTTGGGCTGGGTCGTGTCCTAGGAGAGACTTTGGGCTGAGTCGTGTCCTAGGAGAGACTTTGGGCTGGGTCGTGTCCTAGGAGAGACTGGGTCGTGTCCTAGGAGAGAGACTTTGGGCTGAGTCGTGTCCTAGGAGAGACTTTGACTCCTAGAGACTTGGGCCGTGTCCTAGGAGAGACTTTGGGCTGGGTCGTGTCCTAGGAGAGACTTTGGGCTGGTCGTCCTAGGAGAGACTTGGGCTGGGTCCTCCTAGGAGAGACTTTGGGCTGAGTCGTGTCTAGGAGAGACTTGGAGTCCAGGAGAGACTTGGGCTGAGTCGTGTCCTGGAGAGACTTTGGGCTGGAGTCGTGTCCTAGGAGAGACTTTGGGCTGAGTCGTGTCCTAGGAGACTGGGCAGGAGACTGGGCTGGGTCGTGTCCTAGGAGAGACTTTGGGCTGGGTCGTGTCCTAGGAGAGACTTTGGGCTGAGTCGTGTCCTAGGAGAGACTTTGGGCTGGGTCGTGTCCTAGGAGAGACTTTGGGCCGGGTCATGTCCTAGGAGAGACACTCGCTAGGGAGAGTTATATCCCAAAAGAAAGCATCACCCACCACACCTATGGTCCCTGTTACCTGTCCTGTAGGGCGAGCATCACCCTTTGATCACCCTGGTCGCGGTCAGCCCTGAAGACCCATCGGTTATAAAATCAACAGTTCAGTGATATTGAAAAAGAAAATTAAACTGTGTCCCCGTGTCTTAGAGTCTCCGTGTTCCCGTGTTCCCGTGTTCTCGTGTCTCCGTGCCTCAGTGTCCCCGTGCCTCTGTGTCTCCGTGTTCCCGTGTCTCCGTGCCTCAGTGTCCCCGTGCCTCCGTGTTCCCGTGTCTCCGTGTCTCCGTGCCTCAGTGTCTCCGTGTCTCCGTGTCTCAGTGTCTCCGTGCCTCCGTGCCGTGTTGTCCAATTGGTGTACTAAATGTCAATGTCCTTACATGTTGATAAAGAAGAATAAAACTTTAATGTACTTTAATAGTTCTCAAAATAAAGATTACTTGTGCTAAATATCGTTTCAAGTGAGTCAGTGGTCGTGAAGGAATCAGAAACAAGTTTTTACCTCGAAGATAAACATTTAGGTTCGTTGGCTAGGGAGACTATACACATAGCGTTGATAACACAACCTTGGCACCGGGTATACAGTAATCAGAGAAATGTTTGGGCTTAGAACTGGTGTACCATTTCAGACGACGTTGAATGTTGAGATATTCCACACGAGGACATGGCGCAGTGTTTGGCGCACACCTTACAAATAATAAAGTTCTTACGAAAGGTGAGCAAATTCCTCGCCATACCACAACATATGTCAAGTAACCATAACAACAACAATGTCAGAAAATGTTGTTAATCAAAATATTTAGAAATTCCAGTGGACAGTAATTCTCAAATACTTACTTGCCAGCAGAGTTATTACACCTGTACGTCACTATTTATAAACATGACAACTGAGGGCGTAATGGAATGAGCAGTAACTATCACAAGACCATTGGACTGCCTGGAATTAACGAGAAATGGAGAGAGATTGATAAAAATGTATAGTGAGAGAGGAATGACAGTGGGGTAAGGTGGTCTAATGTGATAGAGATTCCTAAGTATTTATGGAGGTGGGGTAATGAACCAGATAGAGGGGCTAAGTGACTACAGGTTACTGGACAGAGAAGACTGATACATAAGAGTTGTGAACGTCCCTGAAAGAGTTACATAAAGAGTGTGTCGCCATTGTTAGTCAGTCAGGAGGAACTACATGGAGGCAGCCAATGAGACAGAGGACTGACCCAATATTGAAAAGTTTTGTTCCTCTGTAGTTGACATTCCGTATGAACAAAGTCACGAGTCGAAACGTTACAGAAAAACTCCAACTCAAACCTGTTTTCCTTACTACCACATAAATATACAAATACAGATAGATGGAAGGATAAATAGAGAGAGAGAAAGAACCATTACTTCATAAATAAAACACTTGTTGATATCCATTATGGTTGTCAACGAGAGAGGTGAATAAAGAGTCACTTATCGTTCCTCGACACACACACAGTGGAACAGGTATTAGGGTTCATATAACTTGTTTTACCATACATCAATGCCATTATGTAACACAAACTTCAAAACAATTGTCAGGAGAGAGAGGGAGAGACAATATGTACATCTTACCCGTCTCATGTGATGCAATCGTCTTTAATTACGGCTGAGGACTGATACAAGTTAATTCACATTGTAACTGGCAGAGAGAGAGAGAGAGAGAGAGAGAGAGAGAGAGCGGGATAAACCCATGCAAATTAGTGGTGTGGGAGAAGAGGGGTCGCAGGGTAACATCGTAAGATACTCGCCTACAAACCTTCCTGACTCAAGCAATTCAGGTTTGAGCTAGTACAAAAGATACAATTATAGAGGTTGTCGTTAACACCCACCTGCCTCACTAATATCTAGCCGTCCTGGCCTGCCCACTCATTATAAGACGCTGCGGGCTTAACCACCTACACTCGTAAACAGTGGTGCTCTCGCTAACCGGAAAATACCAGCAAACCTGAACAAGCTTCTTTGGTTGAACATGACCTTCCTTACACATTCTACCACACAACTGGCAGTGACCAGCCAATCAGCCATCACTTCAGCGAAACCATCAGAGCGACGACAATTATTATCTTCTCTATAATCTTCATCTTTGACCTTATAATCAAACAGGGAGGAACTAGCTAACACCACAAGTACTATGTCTACTGACTTTAGTACCTTAGTATATCATCATATTTGGAGATACCTGGATTCTGATTAAATAAAGATGATTATAAAAACAAACATCCACTAACCCTTCACTTCAAGACTACAGGAGGTAAAAGGAAGGGGGAGTGTGCGTGTGGACTGTGTCGAAGGTGACTCAACCCCACATACTCAGGTAAACGATGTATATGCAAAAAAAAAAAAAGTCGTGCAATTATTTGAGCTTGAGTTAGTCACAACAACATCACCTCTTATAAGGGGAAACACCTCAGCCAGATATCAATCAAATTCAAAATACAAGAAAGCTAATATTAACAACCGATTGATAGGTTCACTTTAGCGCGGGCTGGTGGGTGGCACTTACTATGCTGTTTAATGGGTGATATTTGTCATGTATCTATAATGACAACAAGAATAAAACTCATTATTTATATCAGTTTTTTGTGGTAAGTGTTGAAAATTGCTTCAAAACTTGTATAATCTTTGTTGTTGTATTAAATGTAGGTTCAGCTGAGCAGTGTGGGAGGGGGCGCCACGTGAAGGACAACATTTTACACGTTGATTCAATCATATAGTCAGAAAGCAAAGGCATTCACAGATCTTCTAATGCAGCTCAAATCAGTTCTCGCGAGAAGAGATAATGAGTAATGGAAAAGTAAACATACTAAAATAGATATAATATAGAAGCAACAAACAGATGGAAAATATACGTAAAATAACATCGTAATTCAACTTAGAAGGTCTTCACTAAGATTAGGCCTGACACCTTTTTTGTATATAATAATAATAATACTTTGAACTAACTTGGCCTCAGGGACAAGACTGGTTTTTACAAAGAGTTCATAAACTAAGATTTGTAAAAACACAAGTAAACTGGTTTATGCTGGAGCCAAACTTGAATTAAAAATGTCATGAAATTAACTTTACACACTGGTAACCCACAACACCCCTCCTCCACAACGCATCTCACCCAACAAAACTTAGGTAGGTTAAGACTTGTGTCAGTCGTCTTCCTTAGCTACAAAAGTACAGTCGCGGTCAGAAATTCGTTATACACTCGGGCCAGAGTGGGCAGACAGTTCCACCCTTACTTCACGGCGAGTCGCAAACATAAATGGTCAAACGAGAATTTCATTGGAATATACACATTACAGTTTAGGTCAGAAATCATTACCGATGTTATAATATATTCGATGAAGATCCTTTATATTGGGAAATGACGTAATATCCGCTGCCAATAATCTGTAAAGTCACATTGTATATTGTCGCAACATTTGTGGTACATTCCTAGCATGAAGTCTACTATAAGGAACAGCTCGTGTCTTCATAGCAACGAGGGATCAGTTTTGGTATGTCAACATAAATACTGTTTAGGTCGATGTTGTTATTATCATGTTTAGACTGATGTTATGAGACAGCTGGTTTATGTTGTTACAAATCTGACTTTTCCCTCATATTCTCAGATATACAGGTAAACGCACGCACGCACGCACGCACGCACGCACGCACACACACACACACACACACACACACACACACACACACACACACACACACACACACACACACACACACACACACACACACACACACACACACACACACACACACACACACACACACACACACACACACACACACACACACACACACACACACACACACACACACACACACACACACACACACACACACACACACACACACACACACACACACACACACACACACACACACACACACACACACACACACACACACACACACACACACACACACACACACACACACACACACACACACACACACACACACACACACACACACACACACACACACACACACACATTATATAATTATATGGTTTGCTTCATTTAGTCAACATGATATTAGCATCAATCATCATTCATCAGTAACGTCGTCGGCTCATGTTAATAAATATCTTCCTTCCCATCTCATGTGTCGAGTATTAACCCCAATCACTCTGCTTCGTTACCAGTTCCACACAGTGACTCGCAGTCAAGTAAGGGTGGAACGGCCTGCTCACCCTACGGCCTGACTGTATCACGAATCTCTGACCCTGACGATACCTAAGCTGTTTATGGACCTAAAAAAAAAAGCAAACAAATAGACAAACGGACCAAAGAATTCAGCCATTTGTTTTTCCACGTATACAAAAATTTAATCACTAAATAAGATTAAAATTTCAGATGATCTTTTTATTATGTCTAGAGCAGATGGAGGGAGACATGTTTGTTTGTTTGTGTTTGTTTGTTTGTTTGTTTGTTTTCCTGAGGTCAACAAGAATGATATATCTCACTTAACTTATAATGGCTGATGTCGAGTGCATAAACTAACATGGACTACGTGCTTCTTCGGGACTTTAGTTGTTGAAGCGCAGTAATACATTATAACATTAACACTGTGCTTATCATTACTCTCTCTCTCTCTCTCTCTCTCTCTCTCCCATGGGGTCAGAGGTCACACAACCCCAAAAACGTATATTTCACCTGCTTTTCGATCACAATTAAGCCACTGAAAACTAAATTGGCTCAACATACTAACGACCCCATTCAGTATTTTTTTTTAATAAGTGAGACTTGTGTTCACTTTGGTTATTTCACGTGGATCAAAGACCACGAGAAAATCTCATCTGGGGTTACTTAAAAGACACCATGGTACTGATCTTAAACAATGGCATACACAGTTTATAAGTTTATGTATTTTTGCATTATTTTATATCGGTCAAAGGTCAAAAGGTCAACCGAGATGTATAATCTGGGGTTAATGTTCCAGTATTCCAGTGTTAAATTAACCAACTTAAAGAAGACTCGGTACAAAGAGGTCTTATTATACAGTCCCTAAACAACAATATACTACAGTTATATATATTTATTTTTTTAATCATTTTACAGGATTCAAAAGTTCCCAACATTTTATATGGCACTGAGTTGGGGAGACAAATATTGCACGTCTTGTAATCACTGACCTATTCAACTAAAACCTTAACATGTATGCCTAATAAATGCTTAACTAAATAACGAACGGGATTAAAGAAGATTACAGAGTAGTTCTTCCACCAGAGCCACACACACACACACACACACACACACACACACACAACACACACACACACACTCTCTCTCCCTATAAATCTAACAGTAACCATTAAGTCAAACAGTCGCACTAAGGACCACTAGTCATATACACCAATAACTGTTATTATAATTTGTGGAATTTTTTACCTGAACCTAACCCTATGAGGAAGGAGAGGAGTGGTAACGAGGGGCTAGTAGGCATCCATCCTCCCCCTAGGCTTATCTACCTGACGTATACTGTGTTATTGATTCACCTCTCACATATCTCAGCTACAGTCTTAGTGACCCCTGGAGGAGGTGAGGGTGGTGTTATGCTTCACCAACACCACCCTCACTCATCACCACCACAACAACACCCTTACACCAGCAACACTCCATTATCACCCCTCCAACACCACCCTCACTCATCACCACCACAACAACACCCTTACACCAGCAACACTCCATTATCACCCCTCCAACACCACCCTCACTCATCACCACCACAACAACACCCTTACACCAGCAACAATCCATTATCACCCCTCCAACACCACATCAGCACCGCTCTACCACACCAAAACCACACCAATATCTCTTTATCACCACACTAACACCACAGCAATATCCCTAAAGTCAGGATGTGAGGTAGGCCAGGAGTGAGGCAGGTCAGGTGTGAGGCAGGCCAGGTGTGAGGCAGGTGGCACACAGGTCAGGTAACAGGGATGCCAGGCGTCAGAAAGGCCAGGCGTCAAGCCGGCCAAGTATCAGGCCGGCCAAGTGACAGGCAGGTCAGTTATCAGGCCGGCCATGTGACAGGCAGGCCAGGTATCAGGCAGTCCAAGTGATAGGCAGACCAGGTGTCAGTCTCACTTAAACTAAACAAAACCAACAGCCACGAGAAAAATGGCTGAGGGAGGGTGTACAGCAGGCAGTCAATACACAAGCAGGTGGGCGGTGAGGCAAGCAGCCTGCAACCACACAGACAAGCACTGGGAGAGGAGGAAGAGGTGGTAAGCAGTGGGAGAGGAGGAAGAGGTGACAAGAACTGGGAAGGAAGTAAGTAGAACTGACAGCCACTGGGGAAGGAAGGAGAGGTGACAGGCACTGGGAAAGAAGATAAAAGGAACCTATGGGTGAAGAGACTGGAGAGAGCTATTGACAAGAAGTGACGAGAAGGAACGGCAGGCACTGAAGGAACTAGGGGATGGCAGGCACTGAAGGAGGGAGGGGACGGCAGGCACTGAAGGAGGGAGGGGATGGCAGGCACTGAAGGAGGGAGGGAATGGCAGGCACTGAAGGAGGAGGGACGGCAGACACTGAGGAGGAGGGATGGCGGCACTGAAGGAGGGAGGGACGGCAGGCACTAAAGGAGGGAGGGAGGAGGGATGGCAGGCACTGAAGGAGGAGAATGGCAGGCACTGAAGGAGGTGGGGATGGCAGGCACTGAAGGAGGGAGGGATGGCAGGCATTGAAGGAGGAGGGATGGCAGGCACTGGAAGGAGGAAGGATAGCAGGCACTGAAGGAAGTAGGGGATGGCAGGCACTGAAGGAGGGAGGATGGCAGGACTGGAGGAAGTGGAGGTGCAATTGATGTGAAAGGCGATAGCAAGCACTTAATGGAGGGGAACAAGCAGTGTAAGCGGTGGCAAGTCATGAAGGGAACTACCATGCACTGGGGGGGATGGGGATGGCAGGCTGTGGTGTGAGATGATGGAAGAGGTGAGAGCAAAGGGAGGGAAGATGGAGAGAGATGGGGAGAGAGACCAGAATGGGGGGGGCAGAGGAGGACAGAGAAGGTTTCAAGAGGAGAGTTGAGGGTAAGCAGATAAAGAAGGATGCACTGGATGGAGGAGTGTAGGGATGGCAAGCAGTGAAGTGAGGAGGACTGGGTGGCAGGGCCTGGAGGGGCTGGACGGACTGCTGGGAGGGATGATAAGTAACTAAAGGAGAGGTTGACCAAGCAATTGGGGGCAAGAGAGGATTGGCAAGCATTAGAAGGAGGAGGGATGAATTAGAAAGCAGAGGAGGGAGAAGGGATGGGTTAGCAAGCACAGGAGGGTAGAGCAGGGGTAGCAAGCACAGGATGGTGGAGGAAAGAGTTAGCAAGCACTGGTTAGGAAGCACTGGAGAGCGGGGGAGGGGGGTAGAAAGCAATGCGGGAGGTGGGGAGGGGTGCCAAGCACTGAAGGAGGGAGGGGATATTCGCAATCATTGGGGTAGAGGAGGGGGTTGGCAAGCACTGGAGGGAAGAAAAGGGGGCTGGCAAGCACTAGAGGGAGGAGGGAGGTGCTGGCAAGCACTGGAGGAGGAATGGGTTAGCAAAGCACTGCCAAGAGGTATTGGCAAGCAGTGGGGTGGAGGGAGGGGCTGGCAAGCACTAGAGGGAGGGGTTAGCAAGCAGTAGAGGCACGAGGTAGTAGGTGGTAGGTGCTTGAGGGAAGAATACCACGACCACCACCACCACCACCACCACAGTCACTACCATTACCACCACCATTTCCATCACCACCACCACCACCACCACCACAGTCACTACCATTACCACCACCATTTCCATCACCACCACCACCACCGTTATTCATACCATCTAAATCTTAACTACCACCAACATTGCCATCACCTACAGTATCACCAACATTACCACCATTGTCACCATCATCACTACCACCACCATAACTACCGTCACCATTACTACCAACACCACTACCATAACTACTACCACCACCAATACCCCCAATACCACCATTACCACCACCACCACCACCAATACCCCCAATACCACCATTACCATCACCACCAATACCCCCAATACCACCACAATTACACCACCATATACCGTGAACAAAACACGTAAAATACCTCATTCATACCAGCAGTGAACATGTTTGGTCAGCGGGGCAGTGTGCTTGCGGGGTCGTGCTTTCCGGATTGTACTTGTTAATGACAGAGTGTTGGGGGAGATGATTGTAGGGTCGTGTTCTCAAGGATTTATTTGTAAATAACTCAGGTATGGGGATTGTCTTGTGAATGACTGCGAGTTGAGAGAATGTCCTTGAGAATGACTGATGGTTGAGGTGTGCTTGTGAATGACAGAGGGTCGGGTTGTGCTTGCGGGGTTATGCTTGCGCTAGAGCGGTGCTTGTGAATGCGTACCCAGAGCGGTGGTGGTGTTGGTGAGGGAGGTGACCTAGCCAGGCGGCCCCGTCCACTGACGTCACCCTCTGCTGTGTGTGTTCCCGCGTGCTGCCCGCCAGGAGGATAGAGGGGGGGGATGGAAGAGGTGTGAGTAGGGGATGGATAAGAGGGAGGAAAGGGATGAAACGAAGAATGGGATGATGTAGAGGGTGAGGAAGGAGATGGGGTGGGGAGAGTAGATGAATGATGAAGTGGGGTAGGAGGGGAATGTAGAGGGGATGAGGAGGGGTATGGAGGAGGAGGAGGATGGAGCGGGTGAGAAGGGGGATGAGGAGGAGATAAAAAGGGGAATGGAGGAGGGAGAGGGGGAGGGGGGTCTTCTACATGTGGCCTCCTCCTTCTACATCATTACTTCACCAAGCAACACACATAGATGACGCACACAGACCTTCAGCTCATCACAACACCAGACCCAGATTCATCCTCCCATCAGACCTCCTCTTACACCTACGCGTTAAGAAGCGCACAATGGCGGACTAGCGATTTGTTTACAGAAAATCATATGGTTCAAGTCATCAGCGAGAAATCTTACATATTTGTGAAATTGATTGATAAAGCTACACCCCGTCGATTTACTTAGTCAAGAGGACATGACTAATAAGACTGGAGACGTCAAACTCTGTCGAGATATTCTCAGCGGTTTTAGAATGACGAAAAACTACACTCGAAGCTGTTGATCACTACCAGCATCAGGATCCACCAAGACTAAACAGCGTCAGCAAAATACAACAAGTTTACGGTGTTATGTTATCGAGTTTGGTCCAATAAACGATATTCTAAACACTCTTCGAGTAGATGCAAAATCTGCCTGAGAAACTTTACCATGGTGGTGTAAATATCGAGCTAGTGAACTGTTACCACGGTAAACCTTCATTAATTTTGGCGGCTATTTACACCAAAAGTTGACCATTTAGTCCTCGTTACCTGTTCATCAAACCTAACAAGTCTGGTGCAAATTGGTCAACCCGTTCTCGGTTTTTTGGGGGAAACAAACATACAAACAGCACTGGATATAATACTCTGCGGGCTGGGTGTTAATGAGGTATAATCTGTTTACTTCACAAAAATATTCAGAATGATAATGATAACTCACTGAAATTTTTTTGTTAATATACCGCATATACCCTGTACCACTGTCACCACCACCATATACACCACACACCACTACCACCACCATATATACCACACACCACTACCACTACCACATACACCCCACACCACTACCACCACCAACACTTTCCTCACACAACAAATATTGAACATATCAGAAATGTGTTTTATACTTAACAAATTCCTGACCAGCAGTTTGCGGTCTGGTCGGCCATAAAGACTGCGCCACACACACATAAAATCCTTTTATCATTCTCTCTTGATTTATGTCATGCAAATTCTCCAACAAACAGAATTTCTGATATATCGGAATACAAATATGCCCAAGTCTGTTACCTCAGTTTACCGCCACGTGAAATATGCCTCAAACAAATGACTGTCTAAGGATGGTCTGACCTAACACGGTAGATTCATAGCACTTATACTTGTGTCTGATAGCGTAACTTAACATACTTATTACTAATACAATTTATACTTAGAAACTGTGCTAGAGTAAAGAAAAAACACCCAAGATCAACACCTCCTCCCCTTCACGTCAACAATCTCTCCCCCCCCCCCTCCCCTAAAAAATACCAGATCTGAGAACCCTTTGCTACATTAAGTTATAAGTCTCTCTCCTAAGAATCTTTCCCCGGGTGAATCAGCTCTTCCTTGGGGTAATAAAAATCCTCTTCGAAGGTCAATACTTCCTCTCAGCAAGGTCAAGAATCCTTCAGTAAGTCAATAATCCCTACCTCCCTCCCTTCCCCTCCCCCCAGACCAAGGGCCCTCTCAACAGGTCAACAACATCTATCCACAACAGATGGCAAAGGTTACAAACGTGGTCTCCTCATCTCACCTGTCTTGTATGACATGGATCCATAACAACTGGTAGAGTATATGAAGGCTGTCCAATCAGGCGGCGAAAAATCCCAAGATAGTAGTAATGCCAGATCATGATTGGATAAGTCCTTGTTGCTGTCTCTAGGAGCGTCTCCCGAGGCAACTGCCACATTCATGCCGCTTTTTAACCCATTGATCTAGCTTCTAGGCGCAGTTCTCATCACATCAGCTTTTCACTTGTCATTCCTCGTGACATTAGCAATGAGTACTAAAGGTTACCTCACTACAACTAACAATCCTTCTCAGCCATCCAATGGAGGCACTTAACCACCTCCAACACCGTTACTATTAGAGTCATACACCAAACTAATCCAATCCAATTTCATCTTCAGTCTTCGCGCCTCCATGTCTTATTTCTTGTAGAAACAAAGGCTCCCCACATAATGGCTCTAAATTGCACATAATTCTTACCTAAATATTCAATTCTGCATTCTTCCTTCAACGAGGAACCGCTTGTGCCATCATTTGATTCAATCTCTCCGGCTTTTATCAGCCGAATCATCAATCGGTGAGACCCCAAGACCTATTTTCATCTCTTATATTCATTGTTTCATCAACCATACTCATCCTACACTCTTCCAAATTCTTAACTCTCATAATATGATTTACTCTTAGTGGTTTCAATTTGCACTTATTCTTCTCGGACAAATGCAGAATTGCAGATGGATATAAGGCAAAGGTCTCTCCCGTTCTTCATGGCCACTTATAGTAAAGGTATAGGCTAAAGACCTACCAACCAGACCCATTTCTCATTGTGTATATTCTGGTCGAGGATTGTCTGTCATCATTCTAGAAACTAAAAAATAAAAATATAAAAACACTTCTTGCTCTTGATCTAAAACATCCTTACTTAGACCATTAGACGCCTTGTAATTAATTGTAATCACCAGCAAACAATACACGCTATCACCAATCACCACAACACTAAACCTTTTGTCATCCTCTTTATCTTTGATCGGCTCGTTCCTAGCCCTTCCGATCACCTCTCCCTCATCTTGTCGTAACTCATAACTATACTGTCTCACCCTTGCTTCTCTCACCGTAGTGCTTATACAGTTTGTTCTTTATCTTGCTTTAACATCTTCATTTCGCAAATTGACCATAAGTGTCACTCCCTGTTGCCATCAAAGAACATGCATGTGAGTTCCCTCTTATCAAATGTGTCTTATATCTTTTAAATTTTAACTTCCTTTGGCATCCACACTTCCACTTACTTCCATCTTGCATATTCTGTTTTCCTTCCCATCCTTCACTTCCACTTTACAGCCTCCCACCACCTTCTACACACACACAAGACCCCAAGTAGTTAAATCTGTCCCATTGCTTCTGTTCCTCATATCTGCGATCCACAATCCTATCTCCTCCTCCCGTTTCGCTACACATCAACACTTCTGCCTTCCCAAGTAGCCCCTGGTTCTGAAGACTCTCCTGCCGGTGATGTTCTCTCTTCCCTGCAGCTTCTCCTCTGTGTCTGCTGTTATGGTCACATTACCCACAGACAGAAGTTCCAGCCAATGCCCCGACGTTCTCACCCACTATATCCCCACACGGTCACGAGGGGTAAGGGACTTAACACTGAACCTTGATGTAAACCAGATGCCACTCCAAACTGTTATGTACAGGGTATCTCCTCCTTCTCCCATAGTCCTTTTCTATAATTTTATCTCTTTTTTTTTTTACATCCTCCCTCCACGATCCTAACCATTTTTTTTCCCGTATCCCTTTAATTCTTCGTCAGGAAACAATACACTATTTACCTAACCTAACCTAGCGATATGTCTCCTCCAGATCAACAAACGCATAAGTTAGCTTTTCATTTCCCTCTCCAAATCTCCCCCCTGGACCAAATGCCACACGTAGATAATACCCTCTGTTCCCTTTCATGACGACACAGTGTATTTCATCAGTGTTTACAGTCTCCTCTAAACCTCTGGTCCATTATCGGCTCCCAGTGGCTTCATGGCATTGTTCCATCACCTTAACCATCCTCCCTCCCTCTCTGTAGTTCCTCACATTCCATGACGTTACCTTCTATCTTGTGTATTGTTGTTATTGCACTTTCCTCCATTCTACCAGTAAATATATTTTTTTTATTATCTTTCTATACCTCTCTTAACACCCACACCCATTTCCCCTACCCCTTCCACAACACCCACATCCACTACCCCCTCCAAATCCACTCCCATTCCTCAACATCCACCTCCACATCCACACCCACACCCCTTCCACATCTACCAACACCTTCACTGATCTTCAAATAAACATTCTTAAAAGTTCGTAAGTTTAGATTTTTATCCCATTACTCTAGACGTAAGAAACAGTCCACCAAGTTTATTTAATGTAATTCTAAAACTTGTAAAAGAAATATTAGAGAAAATAACAGCGAAATTGTCCCCAAAATAACTGTAGATGTGCTCTCTCTCTCTCTCTCTCTCTCTCTCTCTCTCTCTTACATCATTCTAACGTCCACGCTAACTTGTCCAGCATCGAGAGAAGGAGTGAGAAAAGGGAGAGGAAGTGAGGAAAGGGAGAAGAAATAGGGAAAGAAACTAGGTAAGAGGGGAAAAGGAGAGAAAGTAGAATAGAGAAGACAAAGATTAAGAAGAGAAGGAGTCAAAAGGGAGAGAGAAAGGGACATAGAGGATAGAAGACATAGGAGAAAAAGGAAACAAAAACAAGACAAAAGAAGACAGAAAAGGGAAAAATATAAGAAATGGAAAAAAGTGAAAGCAACAGGAAAAATAAATGAAAGAAGAAAAGAAAGAAGAAAGAAGAGAGCGAGAGAGAGTGGGTGAAAACTGGCTTTATTTCCATTCAGCGCGGGATTCCTTATAAAACGGCTGCTGTGTTGACTTCTGTAGCTGGCGAGGATGACTGATGACTCCTGCTGGCTGGTTCATGGGCTGTGAGTGGTTCATGGGTTGTGGGTGGTTCATGGGCTGTGAGTGGTTCATGGGTTGTGGGTGGTTCATGGGTTGTGAGTGGTTGGTTCATGGGCTGTGAGTGGTTCATGGGTTGTGGGTGGTTCATGGGCTGTGAGTGGTTCATGGGTTGTGGGTGGTTCATGGGTTGTGAGTGGTTCATGGGTTGTGGGTGGTTCATGGGCTGTGAGTGGTTCATGGTTTTGTGGTGGTTCATGGGTTGTAGGTGGTTCATGGGTTGTGGGTGGTTCATGGGCTGTGAGTGGTTCTTCAGGTTGTGGGTGGTTGTTCAGGGCTGTGAGTGGTTCATGGGTTGTGGGTGGTTCATGGGTTGTGGGTGGTTCATGGGTTGTGGGTGGTTCATGGGTTGTGGGTGGTTCATGGTGGAGGTGTTAAGGAGTGATGTAGTGCGTGTTCGTGGCTGGTAAAAACCTGTCGCGGCACACACACACAGTCCGCCGGCCGCCACCAGTACCTGAAACACTCGACCAGTTGGCTACAGCCTCTCATGCATTTCTCTGTCCATCTTTCCTTCACAAAATACTTCTGTAGGAGGATTATTCACAGCTTAAAATGTCTGTTTTTCAATATACTTTAATATTCTTTCTATTATTATTCTGTTAGTCTCCTCAACACACCAACATCGTCTCAGTTTTTTGTTTAGACAAAAAAAATAAACAGGTTAACGGAAGATTAAGTCGCCGCAGCTGAACCTTCTGCACGAGTTACAATGTCAAGGTCAAGAGTCGCTGACCTTGGTGGTGTGGTGACGTTCAGATGCTGCGAACCCTCGCGGCCACACACGAGGAAGAGGAGGAGGAGGAATAGGTGGAGCCGTGGAAGGAGGCGCTGATTCATTCCTCCGGAGGGGACAAAAACCCCACGCTTCAAATCGGGGGCCGAATGTAACAATTTGCAAAAATGATACCCCGGAGTTCCCTATTCAGTGGCTATAATCTGAGAAAAGCGATACTGGAGATTACACTCGACGTGTGTATAATCTGGGAGTGTTGCCATGGTCATTGAGTGAGGGTGGCCGCGGTAGTCTCGCCGTAGATACTCTACTTGTCATGCATCGAGCACCACCGGCGGCGGCTCTCCTATACGCAGCCCTGCCACGCCACCTCCACCTCCACCAATGTACCAAAAGCAAGTAAAGTGTATTATAATTTGAAGAAGAAAAAACACTGTGGTAAGAAAAATAATGCCCTATGTTAAACCCTCAGAATATGCCCTTGTTTTGTCTTATAATTACTGTATAATCGATGTATAACTATTGTACATTTATCTATCACTGAGAGTTAGTTTTGTTATTTACCAGTATAACTTTACATGACACTGTCCGCAGGATGAACATGAGGTGCACAATAAACTAGCAGTTCCTTGCTAAAATCTGAAATACAATACCAAACACAAATGACCAAAAATACGAATAAATTAAACATAACTTCAAAAAGGTAAATATACTTATCAAAAACGTATATAACCATAAACAAATGTACCATGGTTACAAAATCCATATGTATGATAAAAAAAAATATTACAGAAAAAATACACCAAAGTTTATAAAATGAAATAAGGTAGAGGCTGAGGCTTCACAACCCTTTCACTTTGCCAGAGAAAAATAGATGAATGTGACGCGGCATAACTTGATAAAATGCAGTATAGTGTGACCCGACGCAACACAGCTTCAAAAAATACAGTATAGTGTGACTCGACGCAACACAGCTTCAAAAAATACAGTATAGTGTGATCCGACGCAACACAGCTTCAATAAATACAGTATAGTGTGACCCGACGCAACACAGCTTCAATAAATACAGTATGGTAATTTGATGTTACCTTTAAAAAATACAGTATAGTGTAGATCCGACGCAACGGCTTCAAAAATACAGTATAAGGTGTGACCCGACGCAACACAGCTTCCAAAAACATATAAAAAAACAGTTCGTGCAGGTTATAAAAAGTATATCCTGGTGTATAAATATTTTAGGTTCGTTCTGCCTGGAATCTCTATACCGTCACTTGGGGGAAAAATTCTCTGGGTCTAAAATTCAAAAGATATTGTAAAGATATGCGTTCTGATTCGGACAGACAGACAGACAGACAGATAAATAGATAGATAGATAGATAGATAGATAGCAAAAAAATTCCGAGCTATGGATATGAAAAAACACTAAATTCAATATAAAAACTAAATCTGATGGAATAGTCATAACAACAATAACAACAACAACAACAACAATTCCACTAACGAGAGAGCAAGTACATATCAACTTTACAAAAAAATAAATAAAAAAATCATCACTTGACACCCTTACTTCTGGGTGTGGGGGAGGAAGGGGGGCGTGGGGGAGGAAGGGCGTGGGGGAGGAAGGGGGCGTGGGGGAGGAAGGAGGAGCGTGCGGGAGGAAGAGGGCGTGGGGGAGGAGGAGGTGGGGAGGGCATAGGTTGGAACAAGAAATTCTCTCAGTGGGTCAGTTAATCGGTCAGTTCATCAGTCAGTCAGTCAGTCATAGAGGTATTCATTGAGATACTAAACGTAGCTTGAGTAATTAATGGGCGTTTAGAATATCATGATAAGGAGAGGGGGAAGGAATTATGAAAGGAAATGTTGTAAGAGAGATAGGAGAAATAAAAATGGAAGGAAGAAATAGATACATAAACGATATTTACAATAGAAGAGAGAGAGAGAGAGAGTGTGTGTGTGTATTACTAAAATAACAAGATAAATGTAACAAATTTAAAGAATACTACAGAATGAAGGGATAAAGGTAGAGATAATAATGGGTAAAACTGATAATAAGAGTGGCAAGGAGGAAGATAAAGACAGATATGAATGAATGAAATTAAAAGCTGAGAGAGAGAGAGAGAGAGACAATCTGGATGAACGACTTAACGTGGGCTATGGTCGCCAACCCTCAGAGGTATAGATAGGTATCCGTGTCAAATAAACAACCAATGGATTAAACTGTCTAAGAATTTCATCGTCAATCACAAAGGAAGGAACGATAAGGAGTGGTCATTAAACCCACCGTGATTACTTCCTGTTGCGCGAATGTTGAGCAAAGAGGAATAATGAAGGAGAAAGGGGAATAAATAGGAGGGAATGAGAGAGACAAAAATATGGTAAGAGAGGTCAGCAGGAAAGAGGTATAATTAAGGGAATAAAAAATATAAAAAATAAGAATAAAAAATTTTGGGCAAAAAACTGTGCTTGTGTGCTTGTCTCTGTGGCCGACGTCCTCTCTCTTTCACGCACTCACTCACTCACTCACTCCTCGCTCACTCCTCGCTCGCTCACTCACTCACTCACTCACTCCTCGCTCACTCCTCGTTCACTCACGCACTCACTCACTCACTCCTCGCTCACTCACTCACTATGTCCTCTCTTCCTCACTTAATCCTCTCTCTCCGCCCTCAGTAGAACCACTATTAGTCGAACCACCACCACCACTACCACCACCACTCCACCCTACCACCCACCACCACTACCACCACCACCTACCACCACCACACTACCACCACCACCCCTAATCCCACCACTCCTACCTACCACCACCACCATCACCTACCACCACACTACTACCACCACCACCTACCACCACCACTAATCCACCTATACCACACACCCACCCACTAATCCCACCACTCCTACACCACCACCACCACCACTACCACACACCATCACCACCACCACTACCACCACCACCTACCACTACCACTACCACCACCCACTAATCACCACTCCACCACCACCATCATATATACTTGCCGCCATATACCGCCGCCGCCTGCCACCACCGCCTGCCTCCTGCCATACCACCCCACCACCACCACCACACACACACTACTATCACCACCACCACCACCACACCACCACCACCACCCACCCCACCACTACTATCACCACCACCACCACCACCACCACCACCACACACCACCACCCCACACACTACTATCACCACCACCACCACCGCCACCACCACCACCACCACACCGCCACCACACACATATACCATACGCCACCACCACCACACCACCACCACCACACCCACCACCACCACCGCCACCACCACCACCCCACCACCGCACACCACCACCACCACCACCACCACCCACCACACACCACCCACCACCACCACCACAACCACCACCACCACCACCACCCCACCACCACCACCACCAGTATCCTACACCAAGTGATTCATTTCCTTTACTCAACCTCCTCCTCACCTCCATTAATTTTATGGATGTCTTCCTGTCCATCTGCCTGTCTGGGCGTCCAGTCTGTCTGTCTAGAGTGTCAATCAGTCTGTTTGAGTAGCCGTCAAGGCTGTCTGAGTGGCCGTCCAGTCTGTCTGAGTGGCCGTCAGTCTGTCTGGTGGCCGTCCAGTCTGTCTGGAGGGCCATCGGTCTGTCACAGGTGGCCATCAGTCTGTCTGGGTGGCCATCAGTCTGTCTGGGTGGCCATCAGTCTGTCTGGGTGGCCATCAGTCTGTCTGGGTGGCCATCAGTCTGTCTGGGTGGCCATCAGTCTGTCTGGGTGGCCATCAGTCTGTCTGGGTGGCCATCAGTCTGTCTGGGTGGCCATCGATCTGTCTGGGTGGCCATCTATCTCTCTGGGTGGCCATCGATCTGTCTGGGTGGCCATCAGTCTGTCTGGGTGGCCATCGATCTGTCTGGGTGGCCATCTATCTCTCTGGGTGGCCATCGATCTGTCTGGGTGGCCATCAGTCTGTCTGGGTGGCCATCGATCTGTCTGGGTGGCAATCTATCTCTCTGGGTGGCCATCGATCTGTCTGGGTGGCCATCAGTCTGTCTGGGTGGCCATCGATCTGTCTGGTGGCCATCTATCTGTCTGGGTGGCCATCGATCTATCTGGGTGGCGATCTATCTGTCTGGATGGCCATCGATCTGTCTGGGTGGCCATCAGTCTGTCTGGGTGGCCATCAGTCTGTCTGGGTGGCCATCGATCTGTCTGGGTGGCCATCTATCTGTCTGGGTGGCCATCGATCTGTCTGGGTGGCGATCTATCTGTCTGGATGGCCATCGATCTCTCTGGGTGCATCAGTCTGTCTGGGTGGCCATCGATCTGTCTAGGTAGCCATCGATCTGTCCGGTGGCCATCGATCTATCTGGGTGGCCATCGATCTATCTGGGTGGCCATCTATCTGTCTGGGTGACCATTGATTCTGTCTGGGTGGCCATCGATCTGTCTGGGTGGCCATCAGTCTGTCTGGTGACCATCTATCTGTCTGGGTGGCCATCGATCTGTCTGGGTGGCCATCGATCTATCTGGGTGGCCATCGATCTGTCTGGGTGGCCATCGAACTGTCTGGGTGGCCATCGATCTATCTGGTGGCCATCGATCTATCTGGGTGGCCATCTATCTGTCTGGGTGGCCATCGATCTGTCTGGTGGCGATCTATCTGTCTGGGTGACCATTGATCTGTCTGGGTGGCCATCTATCTGTCTGGGTGGCCATCGATCTGTCTGGATGGCCATTGATCTGTCTGGGTGGCCATCGATCTGTCTGGGTGGCCATCTATCTGTCTGGGTGGCCATCGATCTGTCTGGTGGCGATCTATCTGCCTGGTGGCCATCGATCTGTCTGGGTGGCCATCTATCTGTCGGGTGGCCATCTATCTGTCTGGGTGGCCATCGATCTGTCTGGGTGGCGATCTATCTGTCTGGGTGGCCATCGATCTGTCTGGGTGGCCATCAGTCTGTCTGGGTGGCCATCGATCTGTCTGGTGGCCATCTATCTGTCTGGGTGGCCATCGATCTGTCTGGGTGGCCATCTATCTGTCTGGGTGGCCATCGATCTGTCTGGGTGGCGATCTATCTGTCTGGGTGGCCATCGATCTGTCTGGGTGGCCATCGATGTCTGGGTGGCCATCTATCTGTCTGGGTGGCCATCGATCTGTCTGGGTGGCCATCTATCTGTCTGGTGGCCATCGATCTGTCTGGGTGGCCATCTATCTGTCTGGGTGGCCATCGATCTGTCTGGGTGGCCATTTGATTGTCCAAGAGGCTCGTTACTCTGCCACTTCCTCTCCCTTCACCACCCCCCTTTTCTCTTCCTTTTATTCTCTGTTTACCTCTCTCCCTATTCTTCTCTCCTTCCCTTTGTCTTTGTTTCTTCCTCCCTTGTCTAAACATTCTTCTTCTTCTTCTTCTTCTTCTTCTTCTTCTTCTTCTTCTTCTTCTTCTTCCCACCACCTACTAACCATCTGACCTGGTTCAATAATTAATAACCAACGCCCTCCCTCCTCCCTCCCTCCCTCACCCTACATCTCCTCCCTCCTCCCTCCCTCACCCTACATCTCCTCCCTCCCTCCCTACCTCCTGCTCATGTGGCAAGTGGCAACCTTATCTTATTATGTAACCTCCTCCTACCTCCCTACCTCCCTACCTCCTCCCTCACCTCCCCCATGTGCTTGACTGCATGGGAAATGGTTAAGAAGAAAGAAGGAGTAGGAGGAAGGGGGAGGGGCAGGAGAGGAGGTTACAGAAATCCACCACTTACCCATCCTCCTCTCTCCCTTTCTCTTTCCCACCCTCCTCCCTCCCTCCCTTCCTTCCCCTACCCCTTCCGTGTGCTTGACTGGATGGGAAGTGGGTGTGTAGGGGGAGGGAGGAAATAAAGTTGTGAAGTGTGTGATGAAGGAAAGGTGTGAGAGGTTACAGGGGAGAGAGAGAGAGAGAAGAGAGAGAGAGAGAGAGAGAGAGAGAGAGAGAGAGAGAGAGAGAGAGAGAGAGAGTTGAAATGATATATGAGTGAGGTGAGAGATGAAAGGTAAGTGGTGAGGAGTGACAGGTGAAAATTAAAGATGGAGGATTATGAAAAGAGAGGAGAAAAGAGAAGAGAGGTGAAGAGTGAGAGGGTGAGAGGAGAGGGTGAGAGGCTCTGGTTAGATAATAATCTCCTCAAAATCTAACTTTCTTCATTGCTGTTGTCGTCAGGTGGTGAACTAAGATCAACGTCATCACTGTCTTCTTCCCTCGTGTTATGCGTCCACGGCTCGATTTGTGTGTTCACGGCTTTGTTTGTGCGTCCACGGCTCCGTTTGTGCGTCCACGGCTCCGTTTGTGCGTCCACGGCTCTGTTATGCGTCAGCCACACAGTCACACAGCCACATACTCAGCCACAAAGTCACTCAGCCACAAACTCAGACACAACGTCCCTCAATCACTCACTCAGCCATTCACTCGGCCACATAGTCACTCAGCCACATAAATACTCAGCCACACACTCAGACACAACGTCCCTCAATCACAGTCACTCAACCAGACAGTCACTCCACCAGGGGCAAGAACCGATCTTGAAAATTACATTTCAAGGATGATGGCCAGTCATTGTAACTATCCACCTGACCAATCCAGATTCTCAAAGATCCACACTGCACTCCTCCACCCCAACTCCACCCACACCCACCCAACCCACCCCACCCACCCACCCCACAGCTAACTAAAGAAAAACCTCATCAATGACCAAACCAATCGGCTTTACCAACATCTATAAAGACATCGGCCAAAATTATCAACGAAACTGCAACAGGTTCACGGAAGTAGAGACACCATCCCATAAATTCCTACGGGGAGGGGGAGAGGGGGAGAAGGGGAGGGAAGGGAGGAGGGAAGAGAAATATCAGGTACTTCTCTCACACGACCACTAAGAGGACTCAGGAGTGATGGAAGGATGATGACCCGGGGCTCTTGGAATATGTGTGTGTGTGTGTGTGTGTGTGTGTGTGTGTGTGTGTGTGTGTGTGGAGTTAGCTATTACAGTAAGGGAGACGATCAATGTACGCAAGAATTATGGGTCTGGTGGGGGCTGCTGAGGAGGCTTATTAAACTACCCTTACTGTGCCTACCGTCAATCATGGCTACGTGTACTGTCACTACCTCTCCACGTTACTGTGTTATGGCGGCGTTACTCTCCCGTCACTCTCTGTTTAGTAACGTCACTCTTTAAGGAATGTTGTGACTGGTGTAGTGGTAAGTGGGGGTGGTAGTGGTTTTAAAATAGGGAGGGTGGTTGTAGTAGTAGCAGTAGTAGTAGTGGTGGTAGTGGTAGCAATGGTAGTGGTAGTGGTGGGAGGAATGCTGATTCGTGGGTATGGTGGTTATGATGGTGGTGGGAATTATGGGGTGATTGTGGTGGTAGGGATGGTGGGAATGGTACTGGCATTCGGTGGATAATAATGATGATTGTGGTGGTGGTGTGTATTGGTGATGTTTATGATGGTAGTTATGATTGTTATGGTGATTGTGATGAAGGTGGTGGGGTTGGTAGTGGTGGTGGTAGTTGAAA
Source organism: Homarus americanus (assembly GCF_018991925.1). Taxonomy (NCBI): domain Eukaryota; kingdom Metazoa; phylum Arthropoda; class Malacostraca; order Decapoda; family Nephropidae; genus Homarus; species Homarus americanus. The sequence continues at coordinate 17,507,817 of NW_024737097.1, forward strand.
TGATGGTTATGGTGATGGAATGATGGTGCTGGGATGGATAGTGATGGTTGTTATGGTTGTTGTGGTGGTAATGGTAGGATGAGTCTGGTAGTGCAGGGATGGATGATGATGGTTGGTGGTGATAGTGATGATTGTAGTGATAGTGACGGGGGGTGCCAGAGGGACGGTAGTGGTGTACGTGACACACACACACACACACACACACACACACACACACACACACACACACACTAATGGTGATGGTGATGCGACGAAGAATTCACCCAGATAGCAACAAAAGCACGAGCGATCCCGGGTCAAACTTGTAAACATATGACGTCACGCTCAGCTGGGCAGCACATGTGGGCAGGGAGTATACAAAACACTCCTTATTAAGAAATCTGAGCAACAAACCAAGGCGTTATGTGATATAGGTTACTGTGTAGCAGCGCCCCCTCACAGCTCAACTATTTACCACACATGTCATAAGTAACTTCATCAACCAGCCATGTTAACATCACTGAATTGGCTGATGTGATTATCGATGAAGCCGGTGACCAAACATGACAACAATGAAGAAAAAACGGAACTATTAAGAATCTTACATCGGAAATATTGACCTTTCTAGGGTTTTAATACACACATACAAGGCTCGAGGATCGTGAGGAGTGACTATCCCATACACAACTGGTTAAAATCTTTCCTCTAAACTAGAAATCACGAGGCGCAATAAACCAGTACAATACAGTGACTCCAATGGTGTTCACATCTGCCCTGAGGTTCTCACTGTGACTGGCTCTTGTTTTCTTATACCAAATCACGGGAAAAAGTGCCAAGAGGATTGTTTAAGAATCTGGGCCAGTGTGTGTGTGTGTGTGTGTGTGTGTGTGTGTGTGTGTGTTAAGTTTTTCATGTCATGTTATAATAGCTTGGAGTCACTATCATCACACATACGCCTTTGGTATCTGATAAACGGCGCCTCTCTGACTATAAAACTCTCTCTCTCTCTCTCTCTCTCTCTCTCTCTCTCTCTCTCTCTCTCAAGTGTTATACCACGAGCACCTCAGTATGATGGCTGTTCGTTTGTCTGTCTGTCTGTTTTGTATTGTAAGGCATCGTATACAGTGAAGAATCCTCCTGTCCAATTGGTTGAGCGTGGACATTAACTAGTGACGTAATAACATGCACTTGTTGAAGTTGTATCCTTAACCTAACCTAACCTAACCTAAGCAGTCCAATAATGATGTACTGTATGGTGTAAATCTTCCTATATACAAGACAGGGTTAAGTGGCCTTGAACAATGACTATGAGATACCAAACACGATCCTGATTCACGTTAGGTTAGGTTAGGTCAAATTAGGTTAGGTTTTTTCTTTCATCAACCACCATGATATATGTAACTGCCCATTATGTAGTTCGTATTATCAGGGCAAAGTTTCCAAGCAATTGAGTATTTACTGCTGGCGAAGACGATGGAAAACAAATTGCACCATGATCGATGTGAAGGAGTGATGACCGTAGATGATGATGAAGTGTACTGTAAACAACCTGAACAAGTCTTTTAGTTTTATGTATATAGGAAGCTTATGAATACAACCATATACTGAGTCTACCACACAACCAAGCAGTCAACCATGGTAGAAGATAGTGGTAGAGGGGGTTATATGGTCGGCAGGGTGAGAGGGGTGTGGAGGGGTGAGGAGGGGTGTGGAGGGGTGAGGGAGGGGTGTGGAGGGGTGAGGAGGAGGAGGGGTGTGGAGGGGGTGAGGAGGGGTGAGGAAGGGTGGGAGAGTGAGGAGGGGGTGTGGAGGGGTGAGGAGGAGTGAGGAGGAGGAGGTGAGGAGGAGAGGTGGTGAGGGGTGAGGAGGAATGAGGGGTGAGAGGGGTGAGAGGGGGCGGAGTGAGGGAGGGATGAGAGGGGTGAGGAGGGGTGAGGAGGGGTGAGAGGGGGTGTTTATATATTGACTCCTACACCATCATAAATATTAATAAATCACAACCAAACATGAGGCCAAGTTGGTTGCTTCCGGCCACCACATGACACCTCTACCCGACACTCCAGTATTGACACCCTTACATGACACCTTTTGTCCCCATATCTGACACTTTCTCATGACACTTTTCAACCAACTCTTTACACTATCACATGACACACTTCACTCAATAATGACACCTCAGCCTTTCATCCATTTCTGACACATTCTCTCTCTCTCTCTCTCTCTCCATCAAAGTCATGTTGATTATAAAATAACAATACCTCAAATATCAACTAAAAATCACATGAGAAAAATAAGAAAAATAATAATGGTCAGTGGTTAGTGCCGAGAAAAGAAAGGAGGAAAGGTGGATATGAGAGAGAGAGAAAGAGAGAGAGGAGAGAGAGAGAGAGAGAGAGAGAGAGAGAGAGAGAGAGAGAGAGAGAGAGAGAGAGAGCTTATTTCAATGTATCCGGGGTGGGTGGTCGGGGAGAAGTGTTGTTACTGAGAGTCCTGTGTGAGGGTGGGGGTGGGGGGAAGGGGGTGAGGGTGGGGGGGGAAGGGGGTGAGGGTGGGGGGGAGTGTCATATATGGCCGTGTCCGAACTCACCAACCAATAAAAATAGATTGCTTTGTGAGTTTTCGGACGGTGTTGTGATGGTGATAAATGGGTCAATTATCATAGACCGCACAGTGGCCGGTCCTCTCGCTCTCTCCACACACACACACACACACACACCCTGTACTACAAGGTGAGGAGGGGGTGGTGGGAGGGGGGGGATAGATAGACAGACAGACTCGTTTAATTAAAGCATGACTGTTGTAGCACATATGAACGCCTCTCTCTTGGTAGACTTAACTCTCACCTGGAGGAGATAATAATGCTCACCTGCCCTCACACCAATAGGTAAAGTCAAGGTGTTTCATTAAGTCATCCCAATATTCTCAGACATGAACAGGTAAGACATTCAAGGACGGCTGTGTGAGCCTCCCAATACGGTCATGAATTTCACTTCTGTAGTTAAGATATGGACGATTTTAATGTTTAATAATGTGTGTGTGTTGTGTGTGTGTGGGGGGTGGGGGGGGGGTGGGGTGGGCTCTCTCTTCCGTACTGAACAAAGCACTGTAATAGATCATTGTCCTATACTTTACCTGTCCACTTCTAGCTATTCCACAGGTAAAAGTCAATTAGATTTAGGATTAACACAACAAGGTGGACTAATCCTCAGCTGGTAACCCTAACCCTAGACTAGATGGACACCAGGATAAAGTACAGTTAAAACCTTGTATATGTTAGTCTCAGGGATATGAGGGGTGGGTTTAAGGGGTGGTGAGGGGGAGGTGAGGGTGAGGGTGGGAGGGTGAAGTGGGAGGGGTGGAGGGGTGAGGGGAGGGGGAGGGTGAGGGGTGGAGGTGGGGAGGGTGGAGGGTGAGGGGTGGGAGGGGGAGGGGTGGGAGGGTGGGGGAGGGGTGGAGGGGTGGAGGGGTGGAGGGTGAGGGTGGGAGGGGTGAGGGTGGGAGGGTGGGTGAGGGTGAAGGGGGAGGGGTGAGGGTGGAGTGGGAGGGTGGAGGGGGAGGGTGGGAGTGGTGAGGGTGGGAGGGTGAGGGGAGGGTGAGGGTGGAGGGTGAGGTGGAGGGGTGAGGGGTGGAGTGGTGAAGGGGGGGTGAGGGTGGAGTGGTGAAGGGGAGGGGTGAAGGGGAGGTGAGGACCTCCCTAATATGTGATATTTTTCTCCTCTCAGGTAAAGGATGTGGCAGGGTTGAACGTGATATAAGGAGCCATGGATCTTACCCACTGAAATTTTTGTTGCCAAATTCTTCGACAAGTTTCGTGGTCTGGTGGGTGTGTGTGTGTGTGTGTGTGTGTGTGTGTGTGTGTGTGTGTGTGTGTGTGTGTGTGTGTGTGTGTGTGTGTGTGTCACTAAAATGAGTCGTTATAAATAAAAGCTAAACAAATCTACGAGTCACATTTGGTTGCACTTTACAATATAATACAAAACAATACAATAATCACAACATCCAATACTGTACACCGTCACACCACCTAGCGAGGCATGAACCACACGCTCCAGAGTTAGGTTAGGTTAGGTTAGGTTAGGTTAGGTTAGGTTAGGTTAGGGATGGTAGTGAAGGTATAGGTGTAAGTTAATTTGTAAAACGATGAAGGAGAACATTAAAAATTTAAATCACACACACACACACACACACACACACACACACACGCACACACACACACAAAAACCTTAAAAACAGACAGACGGACCCCCTTAAAAAACCCGTCGTCATAAAATCCGCCAGTTTTCCCCGTCAATGGGCAAACGTACCTTGACAATGTGACCGAACCTGTCAGACCGAGGGAACGACATCAATACCTGACCCATCTAACATAAACACCACGTTAAGACGAGCTAATCACAGTCGGGTCTATAAAAGTGACCATTTGGAGGGGAATCAAAAGCACAAACAAACAAAAAACACCCGATTGTCACCCCTATAAAGATGATTAAGGTCCCCACAAACACACATACTCTCTCTCTCTCTCTCTCTCTCTCTCTCTCAACACCATTTTCTGTCTCTAATTAATGGCAAAGACACCTCGGTGATTTGTGGTGAGAGAGAGAGGGAGGGGGGTGTAAAGAAAGAAAAAAGAAAGAAAGAAAACGAGAGAGAGAGAGAGAGGGAGGTGATGGTGATAGGTAAGTTTCACAATAATAAAGGATCTGGTAGCCTTAAACTTCACAAGGGGAACGAGGAATGTTTGACGGAGTTGTGTGCATAAGACGGAGGTTTATCGGATCTGTGTAGGACAGTCCCCGTACACCGTGAGAGAGAGAGACAGAAAGGCAGACAGAGAAGACAGACAGACCTCGCAACAACAGGTCTATGAGGGGGGAAGAAGGATACGGTTGAGACTAGGTCGAGTGGCTATGAAGGGAGACAAGAGTAGGGGATGTACACCCCCTCCCTCCCCTTATACCACACACACACACACACACACACACACACACACACACACACACACAGTGTATTCACTCCCAGTAAACACTACTTCTTGCACTGTCACTATGTTGAAATACACTGTAGTTTGAGCTTTTCCCCATCTAGTTATTATATATCTTATTTGTGTCACTTATGTTACTTGTATATTATTTGTAATTCGAAACCCATTCCCCAAATATGTAACTATATATTTTCAGCCTTCTGGCTGCCAAGCTCTTTCAATAAACCGTTAATTATTATTATTATTATTATTATTATTATTATTATTATTATTATTATTATTATTATTATTACACACACACACACACACACACACACACACACACACACACACTGTCACACCAATCTTTACTATACAGTTACACCCACTGACAAGTAACTGTATCCCAATGCTAGTAACTTTTCACGTGTAGCTAGTAACTTCTTGCCAGTTGCTAGTAACTTTTTAGTTGTTAGTCGAGCAGGATTTTACCTTGTACTTTAATATTAGATTAACATTTTATCTCGAAAAATTCTAATTTCGTCTACTCTCCATATCTTTCAACGTTTATTACAAATTAGTTTTCCTACGTTTGTAATCGATACTTTGACTTAGTAGAATTTCTATGGTTATTTTTTGGGTCACGGAGATGGACAGTGATAAAACACATTACACGAAATTATTCTAGATGTGTTCCTGGATGATACATGGATTGAGCGACCAGGTATGAGTTCGCTAAGATTATTGTATGGTAAGGTGGTGAAAGCTGGCTGGCTGGTGTGTGGAGAGCGACAGAAGCGGTGGGCACTTTGCAGCAGCGTCGCCCAGTGCCCAAAGGTCAATGAGTCATATCAGTCTCAGTGTGTCTTCAATGATGACTGATCTCACCCTGACTTGGCCGGCAGTGAGATCCAGACTTCGGGACTCACCAAAGTCTAGTAAAGGAGGCGATGAGAGTCAGGTCACCCATAAAGTCTACATGTAGTGCGACCAGAAGTTTCACAGATGAAGATAATATAAAGTGATCTTAAGAATCGGCCTGTAGTTCACCACCACATCTGACCTTCTGTATAGGCAGCAGGCCACCAGAGACTTTGACTACTGGAATACCCGCTGTTGAAGGAGTAATAAATCCCACGCTGATGAGGGATGGAGCCAGCGTGTTACTAGAGCTGCCAGCACGCCAGGCCAACACCAGTGAGATACATACAAGCTGCTCCTCCAACCACACACACAAAACAGTTATCAGCTGCTAATCCTCCTTACGGTATTTCTAAGTCAGATTTTAAATGTCAAAATGAGTCTGATTACAATACCGCGACTCTGATCATTGATTCTGTATCCAACATTAGAACTATAATGCCGTGACCAATTTTATTTATGCTACAAGACCATTAATGTCCAAAAAAAAAAAATGTTTCACAGCAAAGTTGAGGTTACGTGACACTAGAACAAGGTGGGCCAAGGGCTTCTTCTGATCGACTACTTGCTTCATAAAACAATGATCATCAGTGACTATTACACTGACCTGATGCGAACACAACACAACGTCACTGATAGAAACGACGGTGAATACTGACTAATAGAGGTGTAGTCCCATAACGCGACCCTCTACAGCACAGTGCTGAGTCCTCTCCTCCAGCCCAGATCTGACCTCCGAGGACGCCACCTTCAGGATGAGGAGCTGAAGACCCCGAAAGAGCAGTTGTTACTCCGTTTGTTTGTTTCCGTCGAGTTAGTAAGTTTGTCCGGGTGATATCTCAGGTATATTTTGAGTTGAGAAGCTGAAATTTAGACACAATAGTAACCTAACCTAACCTAACCTAACCTACCCCCCCCCCCTCACTCCGTCTCTACCAGTCTTCACTATGCCACACACAGCAACTTGTACGTACCTTCAATATATAACCTGCTGTCATTTCCCCACACCCCCACACTCCCTTCCTTACCTTCCCACAGTCATCGCCTCACATTGTTCAGTATTGAGTTTCATGGCGTTTAATTCCAATTCTCTGTTCCACTTATTGATAGAACTATACAGACCTGCTTATCTATGTACGTTGACTACGGCTAACATCTGTGTGTGTGTGTGTATGTGTGTGTGTGTGTGTGTGTGTGTGTGTGTGTGTGTGTGTGTGTGTGTAAGTGTGCAAACGTAACTATTTCTTCCTCTTGCTGGCCAAACGTTTTCATTATCTTGGACATAAATGATAAGAGAATAACATACTGAATTACCATGATACATTTACTGGATATTGGTGATGGTGGTGGTGATGGTTGTTGTTGGTGGTGATAGTTGTTGGTGGTGGTGACGGTCCTCGTGTTGGTGATGGTTGTTGTTGGTGGTGATAGTTGTTGTTGTTGTTGGTGGTGGTGACGGTCCTCGTGTTGGTGATGGTGGTTGTTGTTATTTGTGGTGATAGTTGTTGTTTTGTGGTGATAGTTGTTGTTTTTGTGGTGATAGTTGTTGTTGGTGGTGATGGTTGTTGTTGGTGGTGATAGTTGTTGTTGGTGGTGATGGGTGTTGTTGGTGGTGATAGTTGTTGTTGGTGGTGATGGGTGTTGTTGGTGGTGATAGTTGTTGTTGGTGGTGATAGTTGTTGTTGGTGGTGATGGTGGTGTTGTTGGTGGTGATAGGTTGTTGGTTGGTGGTGATGGGTGTTGTTGTTGTTGGTGGTGATGGGTGTTGTTGGTGGTGATGGTTGTTGTTGGTGGTGATGGTGGTGATGGTTGTTCTGGTGTGATAGTTGTTGCTGGTGAGATGTTGTTGTTGGTGAGTGGGTTGTGTTGGTGGTGATGGTTGTTGTTGGTGGTGATAGTTGTTGTTGGTGGTGATGGTTGTTGTTGTGGTGGTGATAGTTGTTGTTGGTGGTGATAGTTGTTGTTGGTGGTGATGGTTGTTGTTGGTGGTGATAGTTGTTGTTGGTGGTGATGGTTGTTGTTGGTGGTGATGGTTGTTGTTGGTGGTGATGGTTGTTGTTGGTGGTATGGTTGTTGTTGGTGGTGATAGTTGTTGTTGGTGGTGATAGTTGTTGGTGGTGATTTGTTGGTGGTGATGGTTGTTGTTGGTGGTGATGGTTGTTGTTGGTGTTGTTGGTGGTGATGGTTGTTGTTGGTGGTGATAGTTGTTGTTGGTGATGATGGGTGTTGTTGGTGGTGATGGTTGTTGTTGGTGGTGATGGTTGTTGTTGGTGATGATAGTTGTTGTTGGTGGTGATAGTTGTTGTTGGTGGTGATGGTTGTTGTTGGTGGTGATAGTTGTTGTTGGTGGTGATGGTTGTTGTTGGTGGTGATGGTTGTTAATAACAAAACATCTCGTCAAAACAAACACCCAACAACAACAATAAAAACACCAGCAACAAAACACAACTTCATCAACAACACATGACAATAACAGCAGTTCCAGTAGCAGCACAAAACAACAACACTAGCCACAACACAATACTATAACCACAACACAAAAACATCAGCAGCAACAGGAATAACAATAACGATTTCACTGTCAACAAGCACAACAATAACATCAACATCAGTAATAAAAACAAGTAATATTAACTTCTACAACACTAACAACAACAACAACACTTACAACAACATCAAACTGCAACACATGTGCAACAACCTTAAGCAAGAAAGCAACATCTTGAGACACCAAAACAACAACATTTGAAGAATTAACAAAAAAGAAAACAATTAACATTAATAACAACACCAAATAGTAAAAACAACTACAACAACGACAACAAAAAACAACAACAACAAGCTGGGCTCCACTAGCGTGACGTCATCGCTAAGGAATCTCATTCAGTGCCTGAGCACATGCCTGATGCACGACGACTCCCACACCGCGCCACACAGAGACCCCCTCCACCCCACCAACCCCCAGGAGGAGCCCACCAGTCTACACTACTATGCCGTATACTCGTGTATCTCACCTCATACACGGGTGCTCAAGACGCTTACCCTCATAACATCTCAGAATAGAATGATAGAATGTAGGGCGAGGTTTGGCATAACTGTGGTGTAGAGTTACCAGTGGTCGTTTGAGTGAGGAGTGTTGAATTTCAGTCTGGGAACAGCATTGTCATGTAGGCCAACCTCTTGCCGTTTACACTGAACCCCCTCCCCCCCTCCACCCACCCCCCCTTTTCTGTCACCACCGTCACTCTCACACGCAAGTTATCTTCATTTCCATGCTGTGTTTATCACCTCTAGTAACTACAACTGTACACGGCATTACACGACGATTTGCTTTGGAATACTGATAACACGACACCTCTAGAACACGACATGACACTAATATAAACAATACAAACCACCATACAGTAATCATCACTTTTATTTCCAGGTGTCATTAAAAGTGAATACGTGATGAAAAATCGTGCACAGTAATTTCCATTTAATAACTACCATAAACAAAGATGCCTGAACCTAGATAATGAATATAAACATAACCAAATTAACACAAAAAAGGTTATTTAATCCCAGTCAGTGATATGAGTGGTTGCCAAATACTGTTACAATAACAACTACAATAATAACTACACAATCTGGCCTGGTGATGTAAACGTGAGATGATTTGTCGTGGTAATAGAACTTACAACACACCGAGAATCACGGATAACATTACGAGAGACTTGAAACTTTACCCCTAGTGTTATTTTACCTTCTGACTGACTGACTAACTCGCTACCACCACCATGTCTTAAATCTCACTGAATCACCAAAATTATTCAAACATTTAATTATCTCAACAAAATTCACCTCAATGATAAAAAAAAAAACCAAAGACGTGAGAAAATTATGATATATTAAGAAACTTCAAATTGAGTTAAGAGAAAAAATAGAAGTAACAGAATATTATCACGTCTTGGTAAACTGGAAATCGTGAGTAATGGAGTGACGACATTGGGCAAATTAACCTCATTAAACCCAGGTGTGAACTAAGCCCGTAAGAGGGGCCAGCGAGTACACACACACACACACACACACACACACACACACACACAAACTCACTCTTGCACACCAAAACAGATGATCCTTGATGCCAGTTTCCTGCAGTTCTGGTAACTAGACAAACATTGGGTCACACAGTCCTTCACTGGCTAACATCAAGGAATCCCCCATGCTGCTACTACTACTACTACTACTACTACTACTACTACTACGTCTGTCTCTCTCTCTCTCTCTCGTTCTTTTCATTCTCTTTATTTTCCTCCTTTTCTCTTTCTCGTTCTTTTCATTCTCTTTCTTTTCCTCCTTTTCTCTTTCTTCCTTCTCTTCCTAGATGATGTTCTCTTCTCCCATCTCCCATCTTCGTTGCTGTCCCCTCCTCCTCCTCCTCCTCGTTACTGTCCTCGTCTTCTCACTCCTCCTCATATTATCCATCCCACTACGCTTTAATTCATTCCGTCCCGCGCCTCCCACCCCTTCCACCCTTCTCCTAGAGCCAACCCCTCCGATTCCTCTGTCATCTTCTCAGCACCCCTGCCCCTTTCCTCCCTCCCCCTCGCTTCCTCCCATCCCTTCCCCCTTCCTTTAACCTTTATTCCTTCCCACCATCCCTCCCATCACCCTTACCCCTTCCTTCCCTCTCTCCCTCCCTCCTATTGATATTGAAGCACTTTATTTAACCAGAAAAATATCAGTACAGAGTAAACAATAACGACAATATTGACATTGCCGGGAAATAACTATTCTCAATCAAGTGAATAATTGATTTATAAACAAACAGAGCGCAGTAGTAAGTGACAATATCCTCGAGTTTTAACATTTACAATCCAGTAAATTGCCCGCCTGTGCTATCAGTTCTTTTCAAGTAGGTCACTGTCCGCATAGCTCCTGCTTCTTCCCTCCACCCCTCCCCCTTCCCTCCACCCCTCCCCCCCTCTTCCTTCTACCCCTACCCTCTATCCTTACCCCTTCGCTTCCACTCTTCCCTCTATATTTATCCCTTTCATCGACCCTTCCCATTTCCCTTACCTAACTTACCCTTATTAACCTAACCTAACTCAATTCACCTTCATTAACCTAACCTAACCAAACCAAGAAACAAGTTACACAAGATCATTAAGTTAGGTTAGGTTAGGTTTAGCTCGTTCGTGTCACCTGGTAGAAATTCTTTAGCCATAATTCTCTTAACTTGGGTCTAGTGGCAGTAAAAATGACAGTACAGTGTATGGTAATGTGTGGGTCCGTAATGGGCAGGTAAATAAGTGGTAGTATTTGGTAGGTATGTGAGGTACTATGCGGTAGTATTTGGTAGATATGTGGTACTATTATGTGGTACTATTATGTGGTAGATATGAAGTACGATGTGGTAGCAGTTTATAGGTATGTGTGATCATTTTACCACACACATCAGAAATAGCTAACCATTGCCATTTCTATATATACGTTCTTCATAACCTCTACTTTTCTGGTTAGCCTGATCGAAACAACATCACGACTCTATTACATACGAGAGAGTTAAACAAAACGCTAAGATGATGTTGTTATGCTACATCAAAACATAACTAAGGTCTATTGGCAAATTTTCCAATATATGAATGAATAAATTAGGTGGAAATGGGGAGAAAGGAAAGGATAATAAATATTTAACCAGGGAAGAGAATTATTTATGTCCTAACCTTCTTTGTTCTTTATCTCTGTGTGTGTGTGTGTGTGTGTGTGTGTGTGTGTGTGTGTGTGTGTGTGTGTGTGTGTGTGTACTTTTTCCTTCCCTATTAACCTCTATTACGAGCTCCTCATAGTATGTTTACATTAGTCAACTTACATTTTTTCTTCTTCTCTCTACATTATCCTCTCTCTCTCTCTCTCTCTCTCTCTCTCTCTCTCTCTCTCTCTCTGGTACTAAATTTGAGAAGGAAATAGAAACTTATTGCCTTATAAAGTTTTCTCACCAATAATACCGCTTATCTGAGGAGGCCGCGGCTATACACAACCCGATACTATGGATGTAATTCTATAAGAGGTGGTCACTGTTCGGGGCCTTTGATGTATCTTGACAGCGGCGTCACAACCTCGCCCAGGTGACGGTACAACACACCTGGATTTTTTTATTTATTAATACAATACACACGTGTCTTATCGGTAATACTGTACTCACACACCTAAACTATGTATTTCAGAGACCGTCATGGATAAAATGTCGTTCCTTAACTCCAGAATGGCAAATATCCGCCCCAGGGGTTGTAATGTACGCGGGTTTTTTTTTTGTCCTGGTTTTCTTCTCGGAAATCACACTCCAGCCGCCGCCAGCTCCGCCACGCTTGGACTATTGTTCAGTAGTGTTGCCACGACCATTCTCAATACTTAATAACTATTATTCAAGTGCATTTTCAATAGTAACATTAATAAACTTACTTTGTTTGTAATACAGTGTTATTAATTCAACTTATCTTACCAAAATATATAATCCAAAGTAAAAACGAACCACATCTCTATACCAAGTGTTTATGTTCAAATAGGAACTGACAGACAGAGATACGTTGATCAATATACAAGTTTGAGTAAAAAGTACTTGAAAAAAGGTAAGAATTCCCCCCCCAAGAATGAAGCATGTGAGTGTGTCGGGAAAAGAACATTTGTGTCCTAATGAAAGTAAAGTTACGCCAAGAATGTGTGAAGTCACCATGAATGTTCAGTTTGTCTGTGAATGAGAGAGTATCAGATGTGGAGGCAAGAATGAAGGCGAGGAGCCTGTAGGTTTGGTTGACTGTAGGGATGTAGGGTGGGTGAGTCGGCTGCTGTTTGTAGATGATATTACTCCGATAGGCGATCCAAAAGAAAGGTTTCAAAAGTCAGTCAGTCAGTCAGTCAGCCAAGATGAGCAGCGATAGGTGTGGGAGTGAAGCATGTGTAATGATTATCAAACACACTGGCGAGTTTGTAAAGTAATAAAAAAAAATTATATTATACCAAAGTTGAAGTATAGTAGCGAACAGTTCGGAACGTTGGAGAAAACTAAACAATTCTTCCTTTTGGTTCATAACTCATATTCAGGGTGTCCTCTCCTCTCCTTCTTTAATCCTTCCATGTGGTCTGACACTAGCGGGCTTTAAATGGCAAAGTATATACCCTGTGGATTCTTTAGAAGGACCATGCATAAACAAAATCACTACTTGTAAAACTAAAGATAACTTCAACTCGGCTGTTCCTGAACGAGGTGTCATGTCACTCCTGGTGGTGCCTGTTTCGCAGTTGTGACCTTGACCTTTGGCTCTTGTCCTCATAAAATGTAGCGACTCTAAGAACTATCATAATTTAGCTGACGTGTTATGATTGTATACACTGTAGCTGTATCAACCTTCGACATGTGCTGCGGACATAATTACTTACACAGATAAAGACGACACTAACCAACCTACCCAACACAACCTCGTCGACGTAACAACACAAGACACATCCAAGTTAAGTTACTACACACACGGGGACGCAACACTCAACAGGACATCAACTGAACACAAAGATATTATCGACTCATGATACTTCAGAAAAAAATGCGTAAAAAATCATGCCAAAAACAGTAACAATTGTAATATATTCCTATTACCGACATGATAAAATTATTGAACCACCATAACGACAGAAGATTTATTGACATAACGCCAGCCATAAACAGAAGTCACAGACACAGTGTAAACAAGACTCAAGGCGGGTCCCCAGAAGCGGTACAGGTTGTAAACGGAAACCAATTTTATTACATACCTGTCTCACTGAGTCTTAACTGAGGTTTTAAATCTTAAATACATGACAAAACACCTTGGTCAGATGACACATCCAGCCTCATGTATAACCGACCTCCTGGCATATTTAATCGTCAATCAAAATTCCCGTGGAGTAGCTCTGAATATTATTTCTTTATATTAATTCAAAAAGTCCTTCATAAATTTCAAGCAAAATGGTAAAAAAAAATCGACTATCATACCACTTAGGGAGAGAGGTATAAGAGTTTGTATGTCTGTCAATAGTCATAACATCTCACAATGGCAGCTGATTCAACTGTCTTCACCTTCTGGCCCTCGAGGATTTTCACACCTTGGTCTGAAGATCGAACTCTAACCAAGTGTCTGGGTTCATTAAGCTGCCTGTATGGTTCAGTATACACAGTAACTCACCCCAAAGACATTTTACTATACACCTGCAGATGTCCGGAAATTTCTCAGGTATGGACACACGGGAAGAGACTGTTTTTATAAGTGGCCCTCCAGTCAAAGGCACACGGACAGTAATCTCTGGGGAAAAATAGAAATGACAACAACGGCGGAGTCAACAAAAACGAACATCTTGCCTGGAACCATCTAGAAGGTTTTAAAACTTATCAGGAAGTTCTTGATTCGTGGAAGACAAAGAACTTTTTTTTGTCTTCCTATAAAGTTTTGTTCATGAAGTCCCATACACAAGAGGTTTTGGGGAACACTCAAGCGGTATCTTACACCTGAGAACCACGACTAAATTTAGCTAAACACGAAGCTTCTGCACAAAGACAAATGACAACACTTACCTGAAGTTGCAGCTGTGACCTGAAGCAGTGGCAGCAGCAGGAGGGCAAGCTGCAACACCAACAGTTGTGTGTGAATTGTTGGGGGCTTCCTCCTGCCACCCATCTTGCCAGTGTTCATTCGGGTGTTCACTTAGGTTCACTTACGTGTGTTCACTCAAGTCATGAAAAATTTTCACTCAGGTTTTCTAAAGTGTTCATTTAAATTCTCTTAAGTGTCCCTTCGAGTTTCCTTCACACTGTTCAAATATATAAATAAAATATCTTCTGATTTTTTCCTCAGTTAAAATCCCTTTCGTGTCTTTTTCTTGCTACTGTTAAACTTTTTCAGAGACATTTTATTTAACATGTTATAATTTAATGTTAACTTTGGAGCGTTAATTCAGTCCATTCCCTTCACGTTTATGTTAATTAACACTCAAGAGTTTCTGTCGTCATTAATCACTGTCCATTAACATCTGCCAAAAACAAAAACAGAATGTATAAACGTAATGAAGAAAAAATGTATTTGAAAATCTATGCATTCCTACAAGATACTTTTTCATTAATGAGGAATGACGTCAGAGTAATAGGTGACGTCACAATAAACTGGTGATGACACAACATATATCTGATGCAACAAGTAACGGCATAAGTAGCTGGTGACGTCATAAGTAGCTTCTGACATCATAATTCATAGATTAAACCACAATAAACAGATATAACAATAACAATGTATAAACCAAGACAATAATAGATGTTGGACAAGTAAACAACAGATCTTAAGTTCAATTCCCAACCAGAAAAATGTAGGGTTCAAGTTTAACAATTATGAAAGTGTTGAAGCAGCTTTGTCGCTTGTCTCCTTCTCGCCCGGAACACCTCAAACATTTCCCTCGTTCCTTTAACGTTGTACTGGATGACGTCACGTGGTCTGTGCACTCCCTCTATGAAGTACTGGTTGTGTGGGTACTGGTAGGAGGGTACTGGTTGTGTGGGTACTGGTAGCGTGGATACCGGCAAGCGTGGGTACCGGTAGTGTAAGTACTGGTAGCGTGGATACCGGCTAGCGTGGGTACTGGTAGTGTAAGTACTGGTAGCGTGGATACCGGCAAGCGTGGGTACCGGTAGTGTAAGTACTGGTAGCGTGGATACCGGCTAGCGTGGGTACCGGTAGTGTAAGTACTGGTAGCGTGGATACCGGCTAGCGTGGGTACTGGTAGTGTAAGTACTGGTAGCGTGGATACCGGCTAGCGTGGGTACCGGTAGTGTAAGTACTGGTAGCGTGGATACCGGCTAGCGTGGGTACTGGTAGTGTAAGTACTGGTAGCGTGGATACCGGCTAGCGTGGGTACTGGTAGTGTAGGTACCGGTTGCATGGATACCGGTAGTGTGGGTCCGGTACACTGCTGGGAGTGTGAATGACCGGTCGGCCTTGCCCACTTCAGCACCGCCCGGAATGTAAACACCAACATATATATGTGTGTGTGTGTGTGTGTGTGTTTATGTGCGTGTGTGCGTGTATGTGTGTGCTCGAGGCAACACTTGAACTCTTGACAAAGGCACTCACAGATGACTTCAACATGTACACACACCTTACACACTCAGGAAGATGTGTACTTTACCAACAGTCATACTCAACCAATATTTACACCCACTCGTCCCTTCACAACACTTACACAACACACTTACGTACACTACACCTACACTTATTTACACTACACCTACTCTTATTTACACTACAGCTACACTTATTTACACTACACCTACTCTTATTTACACTACAGCTACACTTATTTACACTACACCTACTCTTATTTACACTACAGCTACACTTATTTACACTACACCTACACTTATTTACACTACAGCTACACTTATTTACACTACACCTATTCTTATTTACACTACACCTACTCTTATTTACACTACACCTACTCTTATTTACACTACACCTACACTTATTTACACTACAGCTACACTTATTTACACTACACCTACACTTATTTACACAACACTAACACTTACACTACAGCTACACTTATTTACACTACACCTACACTTATTTACACTACAGCTACACTTATTTACACTACACCTACACTTATTTACACTACACCTATTCTTATTTACACTACACCTACACTTATTTACACTACACCTACTCTTATTTACACTACACCTACTCTTATTTACACTACACCTACTCTTATTTACACTACACCTACACTTATTTACACTACACCTACACTTATTTACACTACACCTACACTTATTTACACTACACCTATTCTTATTTACACTACACCTACACTTATTTACACTACACCTATTCTTATTTACACTACACCTACTCTTATTACACTACACCTACACTTATTTACACTACAGCTACACTTATTTACACTACACCTACACTTATTTACACTACAGCTACACTTATTTACTACCCTATTCTTATTTACACTACACCTACTCTTATTTACACTACACCTACACTTATTTACACTACACCTACACTTATTTACACTACACCTACACTTATTTACACTACACCTATTCTTATTTACACTACACCTACACTTATTTACACTACACCTATTCTTATTTACACTACACCTACACTTATTTACACTACACCTACACTTATTTACACTACAGCTACACTTATTTACACTACACCTATTCTTATTTACACTACACCTACACTTATTTACACTACACCTACACTTATTTACACTACAGCTACACTTATTTACACTACACCTACACTTATTTACACTACACTACACTACACTTATTTACACAACACTAACACTTACACTACAGCTACACTTATTTACACTACACCTACACTTATACACTTACTGTTCTTAACCTAAACATTTATTTACTTACACTACACTTACACTTACGATACACCTATACACTAACGCCTTCACTTACTTAAATAACTCCTATACTTTAACAATACACTTATATTTTTTTTCTTCATTTAATTATTCGTTAAGTTATCTTTCACTGGTTGTAAAGTGTCTTAAGTGTATAATATCTCATACATTTATCTCTCATTCATACACATCTCATACTTGTGTCTCTCATTCATACACATCTCATACTTGTGTCTCTCATTCATACATATCTCATACTTGTGTCTCTCGTTCATACATCATTCATACATACACACTCATACATTCATACACACTCATACACCCCATCACATACTCATGCACACACTCTCTCACAAACTCATTCACTTACTCAGATACTCATACACTCTCATTCACTCATACACACTTACATACTGACACACACACACACACACACACACACACACACACACACACACACACACATTCTTAGCGTTACTCTTCTCTTGTCATTCTCAAACATCCATATTCCTTCATGTCCATATTATTGTCATTATCACTTATTCCTGGAAGCAGTTAGAGACGTGAAACTTTACACACATTACTACATGGGTCCCCTGGCATGTATGTATGTATGTATGTATGTATGTATGTATGTATGTATGTATAACGGATACTTAGAGACAGCTTGTTGCTCATTATAACTATACATTAATTAAGCCGTCCTGACATTTCCTTATATTCATGATTAAGAAAGAAAAGATAAAAAAAATTACAAATTACTCACCACAAGATTAATTATATATAAAAAGCCATTAAGGAATCTCTTCTGAGCCGTATCTGCCACACTCACAAGCTGACGTTTAAAAAAATGCAAACATACTATAGTTGCTTATAGGCCAATAGCATCAAGTCCTCAACAATAGCTTTTAACATCAAATTAACACTAAATTAAGACTAAATTAACACTAAATTAACACAAAATTTAATCTTAGATATTCATATAAATTTAGTATAGTGTCAACATTCATACCGCACGCTCTATATACCATTGTTAACTATTATATATTTCTACAATAATTTTTCCCTCATATTTATTCTAAGTTTCTTTTATTTCTCATCGCTTTTCTCTGTTTTTCTCTCTACATGTAATATTATTTGAGGTGTGTAAGAAAAACAACATTATTGCCCATACATCTCTCAGCCTCAAGGGAGTGTGACATTACTGACTCATTCACTCAGTTACCGACTCATTCACTACTCAGCTACCGACTCATTCACTTCAGTAAATTAAACCGCATTTAGCTGTGCCATTTACTCATCCGTTTGGTACCTGTGTGTGTGTGTGTCATCCACCTCACACTGGACCAGATTGTCAGTCATCCACCTCACACTGACTCAAATTTCCAGCCACACACTTCTCGCTAAAACAGTGCCAAGTTATACACCTCATGCCAGACTAGAGTGACAGCCACACGCCTCACACTAGACCAGAGTGACAGGCATACGGCTCACACTAGACCAGAGTGACAGGCATACGCCTCACACTAGACCAGAGTGACAGTCATACGGCTCACACTAGACCAGAGTGACAGTTAAACAGCTCACACTAGACAAGAGTGACAGGCATACGCCTCACACTAGACCAGAGTGACAGTCACACGCCTCACACTAGACCAGAGTGACAGTCATACGCCTCACACTAGACCAGAGTGACAGTCATACGGCTCACACTAGACCAGAGTGACAGTCATACGGCTCACACTAGACCAGAGTGACAGTCATACGCCTCACACTAGACCAGAGTGACAGTCATACGGCTCACACTAGACCAGAGTGACAGTCATACGGCTCACACTAGACCAGAGTGACAGAGTGACAGTCATACGGCTCACACTAGACCAGAGTGACAGTCACACGCCTCACACTAGACCAGAGTGACAGTCACACGCCTCACACTAGACCAGAGTGACAGTCATACGGCTCACACTAGACCAGAGTGACAGTCATACGGCTCACACTAGACCAGAGTGACAGACAGCTCACACTAGACACAGGCATACGCCTCACACTAGACCAGAGTGACAGTCACACGCCTCACACTAGACCAGAGTGACAGTCATACGCCTCACACTAGACCAGAGTGACAGTCATACGGCTCACACTAGACCAGAGTGACAGTCACACGGCTCACACTAGACCAGAGTGACAGTCATACGGCTCACACTAGACCAGAGTGACAGTCATACGGCTCACACTAGACCAGAGTGACAGTCATACGGCTCACACTAGACCAGAGTGACAGTCATATACCCCAAACGAGAAGAAAATGACTAGTTAAACACTGGCTCTCACGGTTCACAAATTCACAAAAGGCAACACTGACAGGTACGCAGTAGAGTGACAGCTACACACATTAATCACATTCACTCACAAGGTGTCACATACACATTAGACTGACAGCCACAGCATCCCCAAACACTAGATTAGAGTGACAACAGCCGACTAGTATACCGGCGTCACACTAACACACTTCACTCGTGACAGCCACACCCCCCACCCCTATAACAGACCTACAAGCTATACAATTAAGTAACAGTAACACTAGAGTAACACCTATAAAGACAACAACACACTTCTTACACCACACCACATGACTCATACTAAGTGACTAATCATACTAAACTGAAAAACACTAAAAAAATCCGTACATCTCACACTGAAAATAATGACAGCTACACACTTAGAATTTCAGATACACACCAGAGAGGCCAGTTACAGCCCTCATACTAAGCCAGGGGAACAGATACACCTTAGGCTAATGATTTCATACTGGGGTAACAGCCATAAACCTCACACTAAAACAGCGACAGAAATATATTAGATTGGGAGCCATACACCACGTATTAAATGAGAGTGACAGTCAAACACCTCACGTTCATCACTGACAGTCAAACACTTCACGTTCATCACTGACAGTCAAACACTTCACGTTCATCACTGACAGTCAAACACTTCACGTTCATCACTGACAGTCAAACACCTCACGTTCATCACTGACAGTCAAACACCTCACGTTAATCAGTGACAGTCAAACACCTCACGTTAATCAGTGACAGTCAAACACCTCACGTTCATCACTGACAGTCAAACACCTCACGTTAATCAGTGACAGTCAAACACTTCACGTTAATCAGTGACAGTCAAACACTTCACGTTAATTCAGAGTGACAGATACACGCCACGCATTAAATCAATTACAGCAACACACTAAAGCAACAACTTCACACTTTACTCTATCAGTGCTACACATTGTAACATCTCGCTTCTCTTTGTGAGTTTAATCCTAGAGTGCATTCGTCAGAGACCACTTCAGCCGGGAGAGCCCCTTGATGCTGAGCTGAACGCACCGACACATACAATGAAGGACATTAATGCAGAAGGTGGGAGGAAGAGGAGGGGGAGCGGGAGGGCGCGGTAAACACCCATACAGTAGTGGGAGAGTTCAGACGTCAACCTGGCCACTGACTGACTGACTCCAGCGTTCCACTCATACACTTTTTAATCTCTCTCATCAAAAAACCATAAGATTTTTTTTTTATATTGGTTAACTCACCAGCCAGTGTAGTAATACCTCACTGTACATTAATGGTATCTGTTAATCAGGAACATTGGAGAGTAGATCATACGGACTAAGGCAAAGTTCTATCATATTGGTAACTAATTAATCTGGATGACAACTAATTTGACCAGTGATATATTATGTTATCATTAAATAGACATGCGTGATGTAGCCATGTGGAGACGTGTCGTGGGTGGGGAACTACGATACAACCCTCCACACCGTCTACCTCTCTCCCTCTTTTTACCTCTCCTGTCCTCCAGCAACCACACCTCACCACGACACACACACACACACACACACACAAGGAGACAACCTTACGCTTTGCCCTCGTCTATATTCCGCTCCACTAAACTATGTCGATGATGATGTTTATTCTGTTACGTGAGATGATGATGATGATGCTTCGAATGGGCCAGGCAGAGGTGCGGGCCCCGACTTGTTATTTTGTTACCTTTGTGTTCATGATTCCTTCTTACTGTCCACTTAAATAACGTGTCATGCAGTGGGTGTGTGGTGGGGAGGGAGGGGGGTAAGAGAAGGGGCACCACTACAGACCGCTCCTCCCAACGCAAAAACTCTAATTCATGTCACATGGAGCCATCAAGTACCGAGAGGTCCTCCTACTCGAGGCAAGGACGGGTGACCGCACGCACCACGACTCAACACTCACCTCCGAGACACGCTACAACGCGAACTGACCCAAACATCCCACCCCGTCTTCCTTATATACATGCTCACTCCACCAGGTATCAAATGGCAGAATTTAACACGGGCCTCCTGCTTACGCCGCTGCCACTTACCGTGATGGGGCGCCCCCTCTTGAGCTGCCTCACCACGGGATAGGCCAGGATAGGTGGCACCAAGGACCAGGATAGACCAACGCCAACGCAACACAAGCTAAGCCACACACACACCAGGATTTAATCCCTCAAGAGCACAACGGTGAACCTCTGTCACTAGGCTCGAGTTGACGCGACCCCACACACACACACACACACACACACACACACGTCGTTTATCCCTTGTCATTATAACATAGAGACTCAACTACGTATGTCATGTACCTAGAAAAACAACAGGAAAAAATACAACACAAGGAAATAATCGCATCACAACATAAATATAACAACACGAGACAACTACAACATAACTCAAACACCACAACACAACACAAAACAACAATTACAACACAAACACCATGACACAACATCTACAACGCAACACAACCATAACATAACACAAAAACGACAACACAACACAACAACCGCAACACAACAATCACAACACAACACAAGAATCACAACACAACATAAAAACCACTAAACAACAAACACAATACAACAAAACAAACACAACAACCACAAGACAAAACAAAAACTACAACACAAAACAACACAAAATAACAACCACAACTTGAGGGAAAATCACAACAGAAGAAAAAATCACCACACAGGGACGCAACCACCCCAACAACATGACGCAACAACTACAACACAATAACTTCAACAAAGCAAAATAACAACACTAAAACACAACAACCACAATGCAATGCAACCACAATGCAATGCAACCACAACATGGGACAAAAACAACAACCACCACCACAACATGAGACAAGAACAACAACCACAACAGAACAATAACAACAACCACAACACAAGACAACAACAACAACAACACAAGACAACAACAACCACCACCACAACATGGGACAAAAACAACAACCACAACACAACAACAACAACAACAACCACAACACAAGACAACAACAACAACAACAACCACAACACAAGACAACAACAACAACAACAACAACAACAATAACCACAACACAAGACAACAACAACAACAATAACCACAACACAAGACAACAACAACAACAATAACCACAACACAAGACAACAACAACAACAATAACCACAACACAAGACAACAACAACAACAACACAAGACAACAACAACAACAACAACAACAACAGAACAACAACCACAACACGAAACAACAACAAAAACAACAACAACCACCATCACAAAAACTCGAGACAACAACAGCCACAACAACAACAACACGAAACCACAACAAACACAATACCATGACCATAAGACATAAACAACAACAACCACAACCCGAGACAAGAACAACCACAACCTTAGACAGCAACAACAACATGAGACAACAACCACAACAGGAGACAACAACCACAATAGGAGACAACAACCACAACAGGAGACAACAACCACAACAGGAGACAACAACCACAACAGGAGACAACAACCACAACAGGAGACAACAACCACAACAGGAGACAACAACAACAGGAGACAGCAACAACAACAGGAGACAACAATAGACAGGAGACACAACCACAACAGGAGACAACAACCACAAGGAGACAACAACCACAACAGGAGACAACAACCACAACAGAGACAGAACAACCACAACAGGAGACAACAACCACAACAGGAGACAACAACCACAACAGAGAGACAACAACCACAACAGGAGACAAGAACAACCACAACAGGAGACAACAACCACAACAACAACCACAACAGGAGACAACAACCACAACAGGAGACAACAACCACAACAGGAGACAGGAGACAACACCACAACAGACAACAACAACAGGAGACAACAACAACCACAACAGGAGACAACAACCACAACAGGAGACAGCAACAACAACACGAAACAACAACAACAGGAGACAGCAACAACAACAACACCAACACGAAACAACAACAGCAACCATAACAACATGAGATAACAACAACAACACGGGACAACAACAACAACCATAACAACAGGAGACAATAACAACCACAACACGGGACAACAACAACAGGAGACAGCAACAACAACAACACCAACACGAAACAACAACAACAACCATAACAACATGAGATAACAACAACAACACGGGACAACAACAACAACCATAACAACAGGAGACAATAACAACCACAACACGGGACAACAACAACTACAACACCATAACACAACTTGTTTTCGACACATTTCATAAATATTAAAACACTAATTTAAAACGAATTTAATCCACAAAAAAATAAATAAAAATAATAATGAGATAATTATATATAAAAATATTCCAATTACATAAAAAAAAATTCAACGCAACAAGATTCAATTTATGATTTGCAGACTTCAATAATAATGTACTAATTAATATAGCTCACCTGGACTCCCCATCACCTCACCTGTGTATACATGCGCCTCACACACCAGGTATTTCCACTTTCAATATTGTAAACGTCATCAGCTCTAAAGACACACATGCGCAGTAGTAAACAAAATGGGTGAATAATAATCGTCATATATAGTAAACATACATGTACTAGAACTACCGCTGGGAAATATGTGTTTGTCCTTAGAGATCATCACTACTGAGGTGGGAGTGACACACACACACACACACACACACACACACACACTTGAGATGGTGTTAACTGGCGGATGGAGAATTGAAAGTAAGATTTGGACGTCTGTGAGAGGTTTAGGTAAGACGTGGTGATTGATTGATTGATTGATTGATTGACTGACTAACTGGTTGATTGATTGATTGATTGATTGATTGGGGTAAATACATCCCTGTGAAATAAGTAGTTGACGCCTACAATCACGCGTTGGGTCACATCTCCCTGAAATACGATACAATTCCTTGACAACAATAAAACTTAAGAGATTTCCTATGAATTAAATAATGCACCACCATATATTAACATAGCCACTTAAACATTACTATAATACTGAAGGAGGAGTCTGATATTAAACGTTAATATCACACTAAATATCTAAGAAATTAACTTAACGCATTTACCTTTAACAATGATAAAGTTAATGGGGTTAATAATGTTAAATATCTACTACACTTAAGTAAAGGAATAATAACATTTGGAAATTTTAATCAGAAATGTAATGATATCTAGCAACGTGTGCCTCCCCCTGAGCGAGTGAACAGCGTAAGAAACTTTTGATTTTCATTATCCAAAACAAAAGATGGATCACGCCTGTAGGCTGGGGGTCCGGGAGTGTGCTCTTAATAGGTCTGGGTGTTATGCTCACTCGTGCTTCACTCTGACCTGGACGTGACGGGCCTGCTTAACCACTACCCAAATGTGACACAGCAATTAATTGGTATGGGTACAGCATGTTGTTTTGAGGAACCTTTGTTACTTGTGAGTGTTGTGTGTGGGGCTGGGTCTGTCATTGGTATTCTTTGGGTTAGACGTCATTAGTCTCACCTCATAAACAAACACTAACTAATGAGTCCGTTCCGACACTTGTATCGAAAACTAATCATCAACTCACCTGTGGAATTTCTTTTAGTTTCAATGACCCTTGCCGTCAATGTCAGTGAAGGTGGAGTCCTAGGGAGGCGGTGAGTGTTAAGGGCAGTTCGGACTACAACATACTGCATACTAAGCCTCGGTTCACACTCTACTGCCTTCACTTCCCCAGCTGGGTCGACTAGAGGTGCCTAGAACGTAAACCAGCGACCATTAGGTGAAAGTTATGTCCACTTGACCACCGCTCCACCTGCAACAGACATCCCCGTAAGCACTCATAGGTACAAGGTCATAATTCAGTGCATGGAGGAAGGTAAATGTGAGGTATGACACAAAGATCATGTTATCAGAAACACCATAAGACTGATGTTTCCAAAACTTGCAGATGAATGTGAAAAACAATTAATTTCCAGTAAAGCACAAAAATATTATCAATTACTTCAATTCCTTATTCTTATATCGTAATTGTTTCCCTTCATAATATAGTTATTAACACACACACACACACACACACACACCTGGGTCAACTTCTTTACAAAATATTTTAAGTGCTTAATAGTTTTACTCAGATAAGGTTATAACACTTATCATATGATGGCACTAATATACAGTACAGGGCTACCAAGTGTCAGCAACATCACCACGTTACCTCTATGAACAGAATAAATATTGAGAACTGTAGCCAATGTGAAGTGTTCAAAAGAAAAAACAAACTGTATGGAGAGAGAAATAGCAATGTTTCGTGTTCATATATATCTGTGTGTCTGTCTTTAAACTATAACTAAACATCATCTCCTGAGTCACTTTCTGGTATATACTTCAAACTGACTGGTCATTATATAGGGGACGATACTGAACTTCAATCATCTTGGTTAGAATATTCAGTGTATATCTTTTGCTTATCTCTGTGGAAGTAAACTCGATGCTGTTCCCTCAACTTTGCCCTACCGTCGTCAAACCTGGCCTGTGGGGTGACTCCTCTTCTCCCCGGATGTTTGTAAGTGATATCGTTAGTAATTAAAGGACTGTAAACGGTATATCGCACACCTGCCAGATCTCCCAATGTAGAGAAAGGGGGTGAGGGGGAGGGAGAGGAGGGGGGAGAGAGGGGGGGGGGAGAAGGACCCCCTAAAACGTTAAGATTATTTCAATTGACAACATAATAGCAGTGATGAATTCTAATGTTACTTGATAATAAAAAAAGGGGCTATTGATATGGATACACCACTCGCCACCTGCACTAAACGTCACTGGTTCGGGACTTAGGGCACCCACAGTCAACCCACCTGTGAACGGATACATCACACTATACTCAGGGAAGTGAATGAGGTCGAGTACAGTGACAGCCAAAATGCTTCCTTTAGTGTAGTGAGGATCAGGTGTACTGTATCCCCTCTCCCCTTTATGGATAGTCAAGGCTTATGGGGCTCACTTTAACATCTCAATTTATCCCTCTAACTCAACTCTTTAGGAGGAGGGGCTGATTATTTACCATTTGGATTTGGAGATGCTTGAAATTTTAGCCTTCAAAATCAAAACAAAAATTGTATGGAGAAAATAATTAACTCAAAACATCTTATAAAGTGACAGCTGAATGAACTCCTATAATCTACCTCTGGTCTTCTATCATTCTTATCATTATATCATCAAAATATATAACCTCACTGAATCTATCTATAAAATTATATCAGAAATCATATACATAATCCAAAGTTTATCTCAAGTCAATTTTCAAGGAAGAGTCAATCGCGGCATAGTCAACCTGGCTGGTGGAGATGTTATATATCTGCACAAGTAGATTGGAAGCCCATGACAGGCCATTTAGCTCTGGGTCTCTTCAACTTCTTCCCTAAGGAGTAAGTGACAACCGATTCTCTCAGTCATGATCGGTGGAGTTGAAGACTGTCATTGGGAATATTGCAAATGTCAGTATCTTAAGAGTTAAAATATAAATGGGAAAACAAATATTAAATCAACAATATTTCAGATACTTCAACCATCACAACGACAACAAGAACAATAATAATAACATAATAACTCGGTAACAATAACGACAACGAAACAATAACTCCACAACAACAACAACATAAATACAACACTTATACAACAACAACACAATAGTTCACCATCATCATAAATCATCATTATCACCACCACTAACAACAACAATAACTCATCACCACCATCAAGGGATTTACTACACAAGAGCACACCCGAATTACACATAAGTAAGGAGCTGAAAAACAAAGACTCTTTCTCACCCCCACACACACACACTCCTCTGTCATTAATACCCTTAGTGTTTGACCTGTTCTTCCTCTTAGCAATCTTCTCTTATTTTAATTTCTTCTTTTTACCATTTTTCCTCTTCTTAGTTCTCCTCATTTCACAATAAATTATCACATTCTTCTATATTTTATCTCAATACATTACTAATCTCTCTAACTCTTCCCTAGACTCGGTTAGGTTTGGTTAGGTTAGGTTCACTCTGGTTCACTCCTCAGACACCCATTCTTGTCATCAATTAATGTCTTAATCCATTTAGAGAAGAATTTGATATCCTAAAGGTAACTACAGGTACAGTTGAGTCACCATTGTTCTACGTCTGGAAATATTCGACAAAACCACCTCACTTAATAACGTGGTTTGTTTTACGGGAAGACCTCACACTTCAGCGGCCAGTGCAGTTCTTCACGTAATATATTATCTTCGGTGTCTGCAAGTATCTCAGTGTCTCTTGGTGATATTTATTCAGTGCACTCTAACATACCAACACAAGTGACAGGAGGAGTTACATCCACTCTGTCGTTGGGTTGAAGGTAAGGCCGTACAGTCTTGTAATTCCACCACACACTCTCAGCGTCTAATAGTAACTTTAACAATGTCTGGAGCAGTTATTTATCGTGGTGCACATGTTACTAGTCTCATCCAATTCACAAGATAACTAACATAGCCAAGTTTATTAACCAAAGCAGTTTAATATTATGATTTGGACCAGTTGTATAAGGTCAGATTTAAGGGTATTTTAAACATTCATCTGACGTCACCTACTTGTGGCCCTTTATGAAACACTGCACCTGCGCGGGTCTGCTTCTCTACCGTCTTCACGCGACTCAAGTTATACCTCAAGCACCCTAGTTATGACGAACCCATGATTCAGCAACTATTCACTCTTTCACGGGTATAATATTGATGCTAAAACTTGACTACAGTACAAATCATATAGAAATCCTTATGGAAATTCAAAGTTTATTTACATTTCAAAGAGCAGGTTTATACTCACGATCAGCGACACAGCTTCGAAACAGAGCGGTGAAAGACGTACAGTACGGGCCTTAGTACCGCCCAAGGAAAGAGAATCCTTCACGTGAATGAATACCTAATGTAGCGAGAGACTCAATGTTGTTTAGCAGCAACATCTCCAGTTCCATTCGTACTCACAGAAGGATTTTTTTTAAGGTGGATCCCAGCTGTTTGGTCACTTCAGGACAAGCTGTTATTGAGGCATGATTTCTTAGGTTAGGTTAGGTTAGGGTAGGTTAGGTTAGGGTAGGTTAGGGTAGGTTAGGGTAGGTTAGGTTTCGTTAGGTTAGGTTGAAACTACGATCCCGTAATTAGCATGTCCCCTTTTAACCTTGTCCCGAAATAACTTGTGACCCTGAGCGACACTCCCCACCCTGCTCACTGCTCTTAGGTCGTTAGGGTGTTTAATCACCAGGTGAAATTAGCTGGGGGAGTAATCTTCAGGTGATCCAATTATTATACATACATTAGAGTAAAATTACCTCTATTTAATTTAGATTTAGAACACCAATTTCAATGTCTTCTATTAAGTACAACAAATACTTGTCAATAGTCAACCACATCAATCACCTGTTAACAGTCAACAGTCAATCACATCAATCTCCTATCAACAGTCAATCAAATCAATCTCCTGTCAACAGTCAACCACATCAATCACCTGTTAACAGTCAACCACATCAATCACCTGTTAACAGTCAACCACATCAATCACCTGTTAACAGTCAACCACATCAATCACCTGTTAACAGTCAACTACATCAATCACCTGTCAACAGTCAACCACATCAATCACCTGTTAACAGTCAACCACATCAATCACCTGTTAACAGTCAACTACATCAATCACCTGTCAACAGTCAACCCACCAGTCTCTTGTCCTCTTAACAGACAAAACACAAGTTCTCTCTCAACAGTCAACCCGTCAGTCTCCTACCAATGGTCAACTTACCAGTCCTTTCTCAACAGTCATACTAGCAATAACTTGTTAACAGTCAACCACATCAATCACCAGTCAACAGTTAACCATATCAACCACCTATCAACAGTCAACCACATCAATCACCAGTCAACAGTCAACAACATCAATCACCTATCAACAGTTAACCACATCAATCTCCAGTCAACAGTCAAATCAACAGTTCCCATACAGTCACAATCAACCCATCAATGTTCAAATCAACATTCATCCAGTCAACAATTTCCAGTCAAAAAACGTGAACAGATAAAAAAACAGTTATCACTAGCCAGGAGGAAGCTAGACAGTCAACAGTCAAACAGTCAGAAGGGGAGTAAGTAGCTCTGTGGCTTTTCCAGGAAGAAACGGAGGTCTGGCAGCTCTCACGTATAAATCATGGCGGCGCTGCAATTAGGCTATTAAACCTTGCCCGAGTATTACCCGGTGGCCCCTTGTACCGGGAGACTACCATCACTCCTCCTGTAACGGGAGACTACCATCACTCCTCCTGTACCGGGAGACTACCATCACTCCTCCTGTACCGGGACGCTGCCACCTCCTTTACTGTACCGGGACACTGCCACCCCTCTTACTGTACCGGGACACTGCCACCCCTTTACTGTACCGGGACGCTGCCACCCCTCTTAGGTGTATTTACCCTGGACCACTTACCCTGGCCCCTTGTACCGGAGACTACATACTCCTCCTGTAACGGGAGACTACCACACTCCTCCTGTACCGGGAGACTACCCCACTCCTCCTGTACCGGGACGCTGCCCCTCCTTTACTGTACCGGGACACTGCCACCCCTCTTACTGTACCGGGACCTGCCCCCCTTACTGTACCGGGACGCTGCCTCCCTCTTCTGTACCGCGATCCCCCTCTCTTACTGTACCGGGAGGCTGACATCCTCCTTACTGTACCGGGAAGGCTGACATCCCTCTTACTGTACCGGGGAGGCTGCTTACTGTACCGGGAGGCTGCTTCCCCCTTACTGTACCGGGAGGCTGACATCCTCCTTACTGTACCGGGAAGGCTGACATCCCTCTTACTGTACCGGGGAGGCTGCCATCCCCCTTACTGTACCGGGAGGCTGTCATCCACTCTTACTGTACCGGGAGGCTGCCACCCCCTCCTATTGTACCCGGACGCTGCCACCCCTCTTATTGTACCGGGAAGCTGCTACCCCTCCTACTGTACCGGGAAGCTTTCACCCATCTTACTGTACCGGGAGGCTGCCACCCCTCCTAATGTACCCGGACGCTACCACCCCTCTTACTGTACCGGGACGCTGCCGTCCTCCTTACTGTACCGGGGAGGCTGACATCCCTCTAACTGCACCGGGAAGCTGCCACCCCTCTTACTGTACCGGGAGGCTGTCATCCTCCTTACTGTACCGGGAGGCTGGCACTCCTACACCGTTAGAGAGGTTATTATTCCCCAACTACCGGGAAATTAATACATCCCCAACGGAAGACTGCCTTCCTACACTACCGGGAGGCCGCGAACCCTCTTCCTCTTCCGTAATGCTAGCAACTAGCTTCACGTACCGGGAACTGGGAACACTGGTGGGCGGGGAGGTAGATAAGAGGGGGTTGTGGTGGGAGGGGGTAGTGGGGACAAGACTCAGGGATGTGTTAGGGTTAAGCGTGTGTGTGTGTGACTAATACACCGGGCGTCACACTCCGCCACTTAAGAGCATTCCTTCTTCACACACACACACACACACTTTAGTAACATGGTGTATCTACTATTCCTGTACAAAACTCAATACATTATCGCGTATATTTTGGTCTGGCTGGTGACGTGTAGTGTTGTATGGGAGTGAGAGAGACGTGTTTTTTTGTTTTTTGTTTTTTTATGGGGATTAGCCCACCCGGGCACAGGTCACCGACCCACAGCGGGGCCTGGGGGGCGAAAAAAGGCAAAATAAAAAATAAATTAGAGGAAAAAAGGGTATGTTAATCCACACCACGAAGATGCCGGAAGACAAGCTTTTTGAAGTGAGACAGATTGTAAAAGTATGGAAACACAGAAGAAGGCAGACCATTCCACAGTTTGGCTGTGTGAGAAAAGAATGATGCGCTATAATGGATTATTCTAGTGTGACCGACATCCACAGAGACACGGTGGGCACCGCGGGCAAGACGAGTGTTACCAGCCCACGGCCTTGCCGGCGGTACACAGGATGCCAAATCCACTGAACATTGCCTGTTAAAGTACCTGTAAAAGAGAGAGAGTGAAGCAACGTTGAGGCGAAGAGAAAGGGAAGAAAGATTGTCAACTAAAGGAGGAGAGTTAAAAAGACGACAGACAGCAGAAGAACCACCCCAGATATGAGAGCAGATAATTATGCCCTTCACTGAGTCACGTTCTCTCATATATTCGCCCGAGATAAAAACAAACTTTATAGCAACATGTGTCAAGGAGACAGACAAACAGTCATACCACAATAAGAATAAATATTAACTTATTTAGAAACTTCAGGAAACAAAACAAAAAATTATCTAAATACATAATTAACCCAAATGAACCAAATACACCTGGTATATCGTAACTAAACCTAACCTAACCTAACCTAACCTAACCTAACTTTTACTTACACTCTTCATTAATTTTATATAGCTCTTGACGCGTTGTTGCTCTAACTCAGACACTCGTAACAGTGATATCACTAACACTGATAACACTAACGATGATACTAACACTGATAACAATAACACTAATAACTAACAAATATAACACTAACACTGATAACACCTGGGTCTCGTCTCTGTCATACAAGCTAGAATTTAGATGTTAGAAATATTGTTGTTATATGTACGATAATCCTTCGTCACAGTGTTGGTGGGCACGTCACAAGTGTCGACAAGGGTGACTGACAGTACTGGACCAACATGTACACACGTTCTTTGCTCAACACAGTCATGTGATAACAATCCTCAGGCAATCAGTTTCTATTGTGAATAAGGAGAGTGCAGGAAGAAGTTGGTGGGGAAGGAGGCAAACGTTCGTCTGGCGTAGCTTACATAAGTATGTCACTACTGAGTGGGCAGGGTGCAGGCGGGCACCCGGTGCTGCTTTTATGGTCATCAAAGGCTTCAAGCGAGGAAAGGAAAATGAGTATTTACATTGCCTCTATAGACCTACTACGTGTATGTTCAACTTCAATACGTTTGGAGCTCTTGGCAGAGGCAGATCGTAGCTGGGCGAGGAAGCAGCGGGGGGCAGCACGGCCGGGGTGTGAAGGACCAGGTAGTCCATATGAATGGACATGATGTCATGGCGGGTAACAGCAGGGCCACACCTGCACACGCGGCGGGGAAGGTCAATTCTCCTCACAACAATGGTACCTAACAACTGAATGGTTGAATCAGATCGGGCAAGCCAGCAAAGTCATTCCCACCTCAAGGACTGAATGTCAAGGCAACGATTCAATAGGTGTGTGTGAAGTTGTAGCAATCTCTTGTATCTGTCACCACACTCATTCTTATGACTGCCATGTCAGTACTTCCAGGACCACCTGGGAGGCCCCGATACCTGCCACTCACAACACCGTGTACCTCTCTCTCCCTCTGCCACGAATAATAATAATAATAATAATAATAATAATAATAATAATAATAATAATAATAATAATAATAATAATAATAATAATAATAATAATACCAGAAATTTTTGTCACTGTTGCAATAAGTGATATGCAGTGTGAAATATTTCATTTTTAATTGTTTTTAGCAAGCAAAATTCATGCCAAAGATTCTGTTTTGTTTTGACCACACATTATTTCCTGTCTTGGGACCTCTCAATCTTGTGCTCAAATGAGAAATTATATTATGGTACAGAAATACAGAGGAAAATATGGTACACAAAATTGTTTAAATGTTAGAAACAAAATATTATAGAAAACTACAAAAAATACCCAAGGCTCTCCATTTTACCGCCATTAATTACCTGCTAACAACTAAAACATGTAAAAGAAGAATACTTGACGCTTTAAGAACTGCCCCAGAGTTAAAGTTTTTTTTCTTCTAATTTACCAACAAATCACATTCAGGTGAGTGTCTGGCGTGTAGAGATAACCAGACTGTTGGACAATTCACCAGCTTTAAGTCCCTGTGCACTGATCATTCACACAGCTTTCACGGGGATTTAGACAGACGCACCTCAGTAAACTGGAATTAACTGAAAATTGTATTATTTAGAATTTCATACTTTGTGATCAGTAAAACAAATACACGATTGTCGCCTGATTCACTTAAAGGTTAGTGGAGCCATTTTTTGTGGGTGTGGGTGAGGGTGTGGGTGAGGGTGGGGTAAGGGTGGGGTAAGGGCATTTAAGCAGATAGCTGGAGTCGGGAGGAGTGTGAGAAAGTGGCCAGTAAGACAACTAAATAGTGACATTTCAACATCAGAGGAACAAATACGTCAGAGATGGTGGAAGCATATCACAAGTAAAATGATCGAAATTTGTATTGAAAATTATATCACTATACCTGAACCAGAGAAGGATTATTACTGTTACCGCCGTGTGTTTTGCCAATGAGGCCCAACTTACACTCTTAACGCACCATTGTCTCAGGGAGGAAGGCGACCGTCCGTGCTCCACTAGGCCTAGAGTAGAGCAGCCCGGAGTCGCTCTCACCAGGGTGTTGGCAGCTGACAGAGACTAATATATGTTGGTTTGGCCTGGGATTGGGTGCAAGGACTGGGCCGCAACGCCTGGCAACGTCACCTCAGCCAGCTCCTCACGTAGTCTTATGCCCGTGGGCCAATAGAGCCAGGGGGTAGTGCGTATTAAATAATGAGAAAATTCCAATTCGACTCTCACTTCCCTTGGGGCTCGGGATTAGGTGCGGGTGTGGCCAAGGTGGGAGTCATAGGCTGGGCATCGGTGGACGTAGTGGGGTCTACGTTGAGGCAGAAGCGGTCATACATGAATACCGACATTGCTTCACTGACTCTTAGATACACTTGTTGTTGAGTGTGTGAAATATTATTGTGAAT
Organism: Homarus americanus; assembly: GCF_018991925.1. Lineage (NCBI taxonomy): Eukaryota > Metazoa > Arthropoda > Malacostraca > Decapoda > Nephropidae > Homarus > Homarus americanus. Next base: position 17,542,311 of record NW_024737097.1, read on the forward strand.
GTATTGCCACCGAGGCGCTGTCTTAATACACATGACAGTATTACATCTTTCTCCTACAGGCCATGTTGGTGAGTCGTCATTTGTCAACCGCATGTTCCTACTTCATCTGTATCATATCTGTGTATAATTCTATCTCTGCTTGGCCACGCCTGTTATTACCCTATATATATATAAGAAATATTGGGGACACATTAGGTGACTATTTGTGTGGGTAGAGTTTTTACTTGTCACAGGTGTACAGTAACGCTATTACCACAAGAATAAAGTTGGTTGTTGTACATCTGAGATTGTGTCGCCCAACGGGAGAGATTCGCTGTTACAACTACAATAAAGGAAAAAATATATTTTAATCCAGCAAGTGAAGAATTAGTCGGATCCCGGTCCCGATGGTTCAACAGACGAAATTTTAAAAACAAATATAAATATGACATACAGAACTATGAAAGGACTTTTAGATGAGATATGATATAATGAAAGAATTTCAGATGACTAGAAATCGTGAATATCGTTAAGACCCGAAGAGGAGACCTGAAGGACTGCGGGCGCTTGAGGAACATTACAATGATTGGAATTGTTCTTAAAGTTTTCAGCCTAACTCTACAAATTAGAATTCAGGACGAAGACTGCGTGACGGACAAGCCGGTTTCAGAAGGAGAGGACGGTATTGCGACACACCCTGGGACCATAAAACACCCGTATGTGGTGTTTGCTGACTTAGAAATGATCATTCGATAGCGTCTATCGCTTAATGCTATAAAATAAATCTTGCGTACCACTGGACTTCCAGAGAAGCATGTAAATCTGATAGCAGAAATACATAAAGATAGTTGATGTAGAGTTAATGCAGACGGACATAACCTGCCCCTCTACCGCATGGCTCTCACTGTCAGCGTTCACAGATTAACACCACCACCTGGATATCGACCATAATCAGAACCGGTTGTCTGGAAATTGCCAGCACATCCCTGGTTACATCCCACTTAGACGATTCCCAATAATATAAACCAACCTACTGTAGACTAGAATTCAGAATAACACAACTGAAAGTATCCATCCCACAGCACCAATTAATTACATTACATTTTGACTGCATGGCGCTAGTTTCTACAACTCATTTATTAAAACATACCTCGATGAATAGCAGTTGGCTGTTGTTTACCCACGAGTAGTAATGATGAAGGATGACGAAGTAGAGTGATAGAAATACTGTTGTAGAGTGGAACAAGTTGACTTTGGACTTGTTTATACAAAGACCTCAGGAGCACCGGTGTTTCATCATCAAAAGACCTCATCGTTGACTACACTCTATTGCTTCAGACAACTCAAACAGGGCTGAAAGAAGACACACAAATATAAGTGAATACTGGAAGCCAAATTACTTCTTTCCCTTTCTTACCTCAAAGTTTATTTCTACAGTTTATAAATTGTTACTTGTGTTAAATAGCATCCCTTCGGCGTTCACACTATTGTTTCATCGGTCATACTACTAATGTACAAGTGTTGTATTAGTCTGTTTCAATCAATACTTTATACACACAACCAAGGCTCAGAACCATATTGTGTATTATCTCTCATTAATTAATTTCCGTGTAAGATATTTCTCTTCTCCCAGTTATATCTTTGGTAAATATAAAACATTCCCTGGCATACAATGTATCAAAATAATGCTATTAAATGAAGCAGGCATACATCACCCTCACATGAAACATGCCTTATCTGCCCTGGCTCATGAAACCAATAGAAATTTTCACACACTCAGTTTGCGCGGAACCTCCTACCCCACCAACACACTATACCATCCCACATCTCTGAACAATATTGCACTACATGTCTTAGGCTGCAGCGGCTGAGTAGTTACAGCAACCTCAATCCACCCACCCCACCCCACCCCATCCTCCCCACTCAACCAATCCCACCACACCACTCCCACCCACCCCATCCCACCCCCACTCAACCCAATCCCACCCCACCCCACCCCACCCCACCCCATTCACCAAGTTGCACGTGGGTACCTAACTTTACAGATGGAGAAGTGAAGAGGGTCGGTCAATACAGTGCCGAGGACACTCTCTAGTCTCCACCCTCACTACACCTCGATCACTAGTAAAGGGCTAATGGACTCCATAACTAATTTATTATATTAGACTTTTCCAATATTATGAATGAAGCTTCTTACAGGTAATTTAAACGTCTTCGTGGTGATTAGATGACGTTAGAGATAAACTAAAAGACATACTAATAATAATTCACTCAGCATTTCATTTGTATTATATGAAATAATGTAGAGAATTACTGAATACATGTTCACTGTCAAGTCTCGCGCTGTATAAGACGGACAGGCGGCACTTGCGTGATCTCTCCAGTAACCACTCAACAATATATGGCAAATCAAAGAGACATAAAATGCTGGTGTTATGATCCGGTACCTGGGACACTAGCTTCTTCTTGCACATGCAGTGTAAACTAATCAGTCTATTTCTTCTTCTGTCAGCTTTGTTCTTAATATTCAAAGACACATTTTCGCCATGTCACAGAGTCCGATAAACATTAAACTTACTTTATACTGTATCATAAGACTCTACAGTACCACCAACACAATTAACATCTGTATTACAATGTTGTTACGTATTCGCTGTATACATCCTACCAGCACCATCTATTGAGTGGATTATTCGTGCCAAATTATCAGACTACTATAGATGGTGCTTTACTGTAGCTTTATGATATCTAAAAAGACAAAAACGCTCGGGTGTAATTAACCAGGAAATGTTCAGCAAAGTTTCAGCTTTTAAGAAAAGTAAAAAAATAAATAAATAAAGGTGAAAAAATGGAAAGTTTACAGACAGTGAACCGGAACAATATTCTGAATGAACTAAAGAAAAAAGTTAGTAAATAAGGCAACTGATGAAAATGCCTCATAAATTTCTAACCTGAAAATAAAATTATAGGAAATATTGACTTTTTTCCTTCATTTATTCCATTTAATACTTTGAATTTACATAAATATTACTTGTTTTTTTTTTTACTTTTTCATCCTAGTCATTTCGTTTCTCTTACATTTTTCATGAATCTACCTTGTCCATTCCTTTCCCTATTCTTTTGACCTTCTCTTTCATTACTCCTCACTTACTCCTGACACTCATATGACCTTCTTTAACTCCGTAATTAACTTCGCCAGCCTCTCATCCCACCATTCATTTTCTTATCGTCTAATCTCCGCTGGCCAGACACTACAGCTGCGCCAACCTCCCACTTCGTCCTTATTCACAACACCTAAATAAATAAATAAATAATAGACATGTGTGTGTGTGTGTGTGTGTGTGTGTGTGTGTGTGTGTGTGTGTGTGTGCGCGCGCGCGCGCTAACATAAATTTCTGTAGCTACAAATATCATTATAGCGTTTATCATTTTCAAGGGAATAAATTTGACTACGAAACAATAAGAAAAAAATTCAAACATTCATTAATCTCAAACTAGTACAGCACAATTTCATCAGTGACAGCTGCCGCCATGCTAACGGGCCAGGAAGATTATCTCCGTGGAAAAGAACTCGCGTTTCATCCAAAAATTATTGACTTGAGGTAAAATTCAAGTCAACACGTATTAAAGCGGATAAAACTGCTCCCCCTTACGAGACAACACGCCGCCAAAATATGCCATTCTTTTAAGAAAATTCATTCTGCCTGAATATTAAGATATTAGGTATGCATTGAAATCATGATTGACTTTGGCAGACTTGCTAGACAACAAATTGCTTTTAACGAAAACAATTTGCATGTAAAGGAGAAGCCCTGCTAAGGCCCCTAACCTTTATCGTGGTGAGGGGAATATTTGGGGGCAGGGTGATAATGGTGCAGGGAATATCTTGGTAGGGGTGATAATGGTGCAGGGAATATCTTGGTAGGGGTGATAATGGTGCAGGGAATATCTTGGTAGGGGTGATAATGGTGCAGGGAATATCTTGGTAGGGGTGATAATGGTGCAGGGAATATCTTGGTAGGGGTGACAATGGTGCAGGGAATATCTTGGTAGGGATGATAATGGTGCAGGGAATATCTTGGTAGGGATGATAATGGTGCGGGGAATATCTTGGTAGGGATGATAATGGTGCAGGGAATATCTTGGTAGGGTGATATTAGATTGCAGGAATATCTTGGTAAGGGATGATAATGGTGCAGGAATATCTTGGTAGGGGTGGATAATGGTGCAGGGAATATCTTGGTAGGGATGATAATGGTGCAAGGGAATATCTTGGTAGGGGTGATAATGGTGCAGGGAATATCTTGGTAGGGATGATAATGGTGCAGGGAATATCTTGGTAGGGATGATAATGGTGCAGGGAATATCTTGGTAGGGGTGACAATGGTGCAGGGAATATCTTGGTAGGGGTGATAATGGTGCAGGGAATATCTTGGTAGGGGTGATAATGGTGCAGGGAATATCTTGGTAGGGATGATAATGGTGCAGGGAATATCTTGGTAGGGATGATAATGGTGCAGGGAATATCTTGGTAGGGGTGATGAGGGAATATCTTGGTAGGGATGATAATGGTGCAGGGAATATCTTGGTAGGGGTGACAATGGTGCAGGGAATATCTTGGTAGGGATGATAATGGTGCAGGGAATATCTTGGTAGGGGTGATAATGGTGCAGGGGAATATCTTGGTAGGGGTGATAATGGTGCAGGGAATATCTTGGTAGGGGTGATAATGGTGCGGGGAAATATCTTGGTAGGGGTGATAATGGTGCAGGGAATATCTTGGTAGGGGTGATAATGGTGCAGGGGAAGTATGGTATAGGGAAAAGTATGGTACAAGGGGAAAGTATGGTAAAGGATAGTAATGGTAGAGAACATATACAATACTGGCTGACACAGAATATGGGAAAAAAATAAGGAAAATTATAATAAGTATAAGGTAATAATCAAGGACACAGCACACAAAGTTCCTCGGATAACCTTGCGATAGAGGTCACCACTAACCTAACCTAACCTAACCTAACCTGTTGATCCAGATTGCTTGCTGGCCCCAATCTACAACGTATACCGACATGCAATTCCTGTGAGGTTGGGTTTTTTCACAAGGTGTGTTTAGATGCAGAGGAATTGTCTATGAGAGACTAGATGAAGCTGTCAGGATCAAGATGATGTTGCTGGTATTACCGTGACTGTAAGACTATCACTGACGAGGCTATTGCGGACGATAAAGACAAGAAAAGATTGAAAGTCAGGATTAGAGGGAGATGGAATATTGATGGATGGACAAATAAGACCAAGTTGTGAGAAATATTCATAAGAAAACCGAGGAAAGAGATTTAAAAAATATATTTATTACTCAACGAAGGTACGCTCAGGTTATGGCAGGAGTCAGTGGTGCAGGAAGAACTCTGGGATCGTCGTAAGCGTAAGAAGAACATTGTTGTTTCTCCTTCGCTAACCATTATATCAGTGGTGAATATTGACTCACTCTTGATCTCTTCTTTTATCCTCTTCACCAGTGATCGGCTCGTTAGCCGCTTGGGCGATCGGTCACGTCTCTGTTACGCACTGTTGGCAAGTACTGGGCATGCACCGGCTCCTGAATGTACATGAACCTGCTCCAGTGTTGGTCAAGTCTGGTCTTGAAAGAGCTTACACTCGGTGCCGTCACAACACTTTCTGGTAGATTGTTCCAAGAGTTCACAACTCTCACTCCGAAAAAGTTTGTCCTCACAGTTTTCTGGACTTGCGGCTTCTTCAATCTTGAGTTGTGACCCCTTGTGGAGCGAGCGTCCGCCAGCTACAAGTAAGGACACTCGACTGAGTAGTGCCCCTTGAGATGCTTACACACCTCAATTAGGTCGCCCCTTGCCCGTCTGTAGTATAAGCTAGGCAAGTTCAGGCGCTCCAGTCTCTCAGGGTAGTTGAGGTGCCGAAGTGCAGGCACCAGCCTGGCGGCCCTCCTTTGAACATTTCCAAGCAAATGACAGTCCCTAGCATATCTCGGGGACCAGACGGGGTGACAGAACTCCAGATGGGGAAGCACTTCACTCTTGAAGATCGTTACGAGGGCAGGACCGTCTGGATATCTGAATGACCTTCTTATAAGACTCAATAACTTATTTTCCCGAATACCCTCTTCTCGCAATGGCCCGAGAACTTCAGCTCATTGTCAACATACACACCGAGGTCCTTCTCACATTCAGTCTCAAATAGTGCAGTTTCTCCATCCCGTTGGGGCATATGATACGCCTCCTTACCGTTGGTACGCCACAGGTGCATCCTCTAACACTTCGTGACATTGAATCTCAGCAGCCATTTCTTCGACTATTGTTGGAGTTCACAGAGATCCTTCTGGAGCTCTTCACAGTCCACTTGGTTCTTGATTTCCCTAAATAACTTGGCGTCATCGGCAAACATTTGTATGGAGGAGTGTACAACGTTAGACATGTCATTTAGAAAACAAACAAACAACAGCGGGCCCAATACACTGCCCTGTGGTACCCCGCTTGTGACAGGTACGGATGATGATTTCGTGCCATTAATCACCACACACTGCTTACAGTCATGTAGAAAGTCTTCTATCCACGCTATGACATTTCCCCGAATTCCGTACCCTTCCAGCTTTTCAGCCTTTCGTGGGGTACACTGTCGAAAGCCTTGGCAAAATCTAGGTATATATTGTCGATATTACCACCCCGTTTCAGAATATGGGTCCAAATATCCAATACCAACATAAAACTAACTGGATAGGCCCAAAATTTATATGATTTTCTTATTGTATATTTCATTATATCTATAGGCTATTGAATGGTAAAGTAGCCATATAAAATACTCGGACTATTGAATAATTATATAATCAGTTTACAGTGTCTGATAATTCATAGGTTCTTTCTTAGGCATATGAATAAAATTTCTTACATAATCTACCTAGTTTTTCTTACAACAAATTTCAAATATGTTACAGTTCATTATGATATGTTGTACTGCCCTAAGAAAACAAATTTGCCAATGAATTTGATCGCGTGAGGTATAGGGACGGCTAATGCCCATCTTTCCTTATATTATAATTACTTTTTGTCACGTCACGTCTCTGTTACACACTGTTAGTAAGTACTGGGTATGTATTGGTTCCTAAATGCATCTCTACCTGCGCCAGTGTTGGTTAAGTCTGGGGCCTTGATTGAGTGTACATTGGCAGACTGTTCCAAGAGTTTACAATTACAGCTCATACTCATATTATTTACCATCTATAAATCTATAAATGAAATAACTTAACCTCTGTCTACGAGTCCTTAAGTCAAAATTAATATTCTTTTTTATGATTAAATAAGAAAGTTTACCAACAAATTTCATCTACGTTTTCTATAATAGACAATAAAGCCCAAACTAAAGAAAACATAATAAGCTCAGTTACGGGTCCTTGCCAAGGTTATCGGAACGGTGACCGTGAGTACTGTACCTGAACTATCGACTCAATGACTGCACAATAAGACTAAAATGACTATCAGCCAGGACTAAAAATAAAATAAAAATACAAAATTAAGATCAATATTGGGTCTACAGTGAAGTTAGTACACATTTTGTACACTACTCTCCGTGCCAACCTTCCAGTCGACATGGTTAGTCAACGATTTTCTACGTGATATTAGTTTACTCAAATTCACTTAATATCGAACCACCTTCTTTTCATGGGGAATTCAATTATGGCACCGACGAACAGAGCAATGCAATTATACCAAATGACCTTAATAAATAATATTATGTTTATTAATGAAGTAGTATTTGTGATAATATCCTTTTATTAATTAATACAAATAATAAATGAGTGATAACATTCTTCTTAATTTTGTCCTTTATTTTTCTCTTTGGATGGTGATGGTAGAAGTGCGCAAAACGTGTTCTAACTTCACTGTGGTAGCCAGAAATTTAGTTCCACAATGTTGCATATTTTCCAGGTAAGTGCCTTCCTAACATCTACAGCTGCAAGGAAAATTCATCATAAAGGGTAAGTCCAGACCAGAATCCTTTGTTTGGAAGCCATCAACAAGTACAGATCCTAGCAGGGGTATACTGCAACAAGGAACAAGGAACAATAAAACCGTAAAAAAAAATCAGAATGAATACTCAAAACGATGCAAAAAAAAAAAGAAACGATGGCAACTCCAGCCACTAAAACTCTACAAGTTTGTAAAGAATAAAATGAATAACAAGACTCACACCGCAGTGCTAGTGAGTCAGGGGGTCGAGGATGAAGCGATTATGGCTGAGACACACCGCGAGAAAGTGTAGAACTTGTCAAGGTTCTTCACAAGAGTATTCACAGCAGAACCAATACTTGCATCAGCTACAATCTGTATAGCCTGGTAGGTCTCATGATATTACTTGCCTTGGTGAGGAGGTCAGTTGTTAATGTCCTCAAAAGACCCAGAGTCTCTCCCAGTGAAGGTGAACTGGGGTGGCTATTGTATGGAATAATCAATTAGCCTTTTCTTTGGAGTTAAAGTTCCAAGCTGTGCAAGGATTGTTGGCTACGGTCTCCAGTGTCCAGAGCGGGTTCTGCTAGGCGTCTGTGCGACCTACCCACCTCACGACACAGATGCCCAGTAATTTCTCCGTCATGGATCCTGGGCAGAGCTCTCGCACTCTATTATCTCAAAGGAGCTTCTGGTGCTTTGGTGAATTGGAAAACTTTTTAAATTCTCCAAAAGTGTCCAGTGTGTTTTCAGTATCTTGCTGACTGCAGGTAATCACCACACCACACAGAGTTGCAGTGGAAATATTTGGCAATGGGATGATCTGCCTTGATCCTTACAGCAACACTTGTAAGGTCCCACAATATCCCCTGCCTCATCATATTCTTGGCCAATATACTACCTGTTGTGGTCAAGTTTAAGGTCACAAACTGCTGTTTTCATTTTGTTTGTAATGGCCTCTCCGAAAACTGACTACAATTCCCCACAAACTCCGCCATGTGAGCGATATGAGTGTAGCCGGGGCTGCCTAGTATGTAGGCCCGCTGAAGTTTCCTCCATTTTTATGTTCTATATATTTTTCTCTTAGCGCGGCTCCTAACAGGATGAAGTCATAGATTCAGGCTGTGCAGACTAACAGTGCCCAGCAGCCCGGTCGTGCCCGGACTAAGAAGGGCCAGGCAAGGGAGTGGTAGTTAGGGTAGGTGATCACAGGTGCCACCTCCACCCCTGCCCCACACACCATGCAGGTGTCAAGAGTTATGACATCACATGTTAAGGGTTACCGACATTAACACTTTTTAGACAGACAGAAGTGAACTGTGAGCTGATACACACAATAAACTTGACCGCCTTGGGTGTTTGTTTAACTTTTCCCATAAAAAAATCCGGGAAAGGAAATTTCACCCAAACATTTATCAGGGCAAGTAAAAAATTATCCGGCCAAGTAAATTTCAAGGGTCACTTTCTTCGGACAAGTAATTGTTCCATTTAATCTGCACAGCCTGCATAAACCCAGTTAGGGAACCCTTGAAGCATAAATTACACCTTAATAATTTAACTCACCTCTTGGAGAAAAGGCAATTCACGGTGGAGTTATTTCTTCCAGACATAACTGTGGCTTCTTCCCTCTTCAGTGTCCAATGAACAACATGAAAAATAACAGAGAAGACACACTGTAGGTGCAGCGACGCCATTGACTGGTGGTCAATTGAGGTCTATTGCAGTATGTAGCCACTAGCCAGATAATTTTTGGGTGAAACTAGCTACTGTGGAGTGGCGGAGTGTGTGTGGACAGATGTCAGGTCAAGAAGCAGCGTGGTCACTCATCCCGGCCAGCAGGTGACCGTGGCTTACGTGGCCACCTCAGGCGCAGGACCCGAGGTGGTCGTCCTGGTCTGCTCTAACCTAAAGACGGCCCAGTTGCCTGCTTGTTCCAACAAAACTAAAATTAAAATCTTTATACTCTCCAAGTTCTGACCGATGAAAGAACATGGGTGTCGTAAGTAGTTTTATGAAAAACTATTTCAAGGCCATTTTTAATGGAAGGTAAATGTTTCCCATGGAGTTCTGGAATTACTGTGCTAGAGAAGTTAGATGTATCATTACAAATAGTTAGAGATAGCTATAAAAAAATCCTGTTCCATATTATCTAACTGAGACAGTTTTCACATTTCCATCCAAACGCTTGGCTATAATACTCTTTCCCTCAAATCTATGATTCTCAAAAAGACTGAAATAACCTTAAGGTCTGCTCCAGGCACCAGCCCCATGACATAACGGAAGGCTGGCCACAACTTCTCGCGAGCAACAACAACCAATCATTCACTACACAGGTTCTAAATATATCTGCAGTAAAGAAAAAATGGTGACGCTTTCTATTGTAGTTACTATGAAGTATATCAACGTTGTAATAATCTAACAGGTGAGGGAGTTAAAGGTTACATATGACGAAGAAGAGTTAAGTGTTGGCAAGCGTGACTCAGCTCAAGGCTGCCAACTTGTGACAAGTAGACCTTCAGGTTAGAGTCTAGTCTGGACCAGCGTTCACTGCCTCCTGACTTTACTTTCTTGATTGAGCAAAATCATCTTCTTCAACCTCTCTCTCTCTCTCTCTCTCTCTCTCTCTCTCATAATATATACCCAATATAATGCAGCTGTATTTAAACATGTTAGTGAGCTGGGTCATGCCATTAACAAGAATGATCCATCTGTAATGTACAAATCTAACTGTAGCTTTAGATGAAAAGTTACAGTCTTGTTTATTTGAAAATATTCCAAATTTCAGCATCTCTAGAGGACGATGGTCCCCTGACTTGATCGCCTCGGTGGCTGTTCATGAGACCTTACCTGAGAGCTTAACACCTGGTCACCTCACTCAACGTTCCCATAAAACCTTCCTCTGTGACTGTGGCATTATGGCACCAGCATATCCAGTATTATGGCACCACAATATCCAGTATTATGGCACCAACTTATCTAGCATTATTCACTGTAATTATGTAATACGGTAGCCTTAAATCTTTTCCCCATTATTAGTTTGAATACTACTATTACAACTGTTATGAGAATTGTCATATTTTAATAACCATTCCTACACACGAACAATATTTAAAGGCAATTTCTAACATAACTTGAAACAACAGAAAAGTATAGCAAGAGTTAACACGATACTATTATTAGAGTCAGTGTGTGTAGTGGAGAGGGACTTCAGTAACATATCTCAAGACTCAAAAAATGTACACTCGTGTTGAGAAGCCATGCATCTTCCCAACCCAGATTATTATTATTATTATTATTATTATTATTATTATTATTATTATTATTATTATTATTATTATTATTACTATTATTATTATTATTATCAAACAATTCGCATGGCACAAGGGAATTTTGGTTCGATAGCTCCATTATTTATATCTCCTGTACATATCGAGGCTCACAAATTAGTATCTTGCCACTTATGAAACTCTTCCAGTGAGATATTTCAATGACAGGACAAATTCAGTAATGCTGTTGGCTTTTTTAGTTAACGACGTCATCAACAGGAAAATATGTGGTGCAGTTATACCACCACACATACCAACATTCACTGAGTTATACCACCACACATACCAACATTCACTGAGTTATACCTCCACACATACCAACATTCACTGAGTTATACCACCACACATACCAACATTCACTGAGTTATACCTCCACACATACCAACATTCACTGAGTTATACCACCACACATACTAACATTCACTGAGTTATACCACCACACATACCAACATTCACTGAGTTATACCACCACACATACTAACATTCACTGAGTTATACCACCACACATAACAACATTCACTGAGTTATACCTCCACACATACCAACATTCACTGAGTTATACCACCACACATACCAACATTCACTGAGTTATACCTCCACACATACTAACATTCACTGAGTTATACCTCCACACATACCAACATTCTGTTCTTACGTAATTTAGACCTCAATAGTCTTGCCAAGACTCCATATAAGACTAAAATTTTACCTATACCTTACGGATGGTTGCTGTACCGTACGGATGGTTGCTGTACCGTACGGACGGTTGCTGTACCGTATGGATGGTTGCTGTACCGTATGGATGGTTGCTGTACCGTACGGACGGTTGCTGTACCGTATGGATGGTTGCAGTGTAAAAAAAGAGGTAAATGCCGGTCAAACAACTTACACTGACGGGTAACTAACTCATCTTCACCTGTAATATTATCCTGAACAAAAACACTGGATAATCCTGGTTGAGTGGTCAATTCACACATCAAACAGTCCTGGCTCACTGTGTATTTTATATAATCCACACTATAGCCAATTAATTATTTTATTTTACAAGGAAACTAAATCAAGTATATAATAGAACATAATCGTATGAGTAATCGTCATTGTTTTTCGAATGTCTTAACTTTTTTAAATAAATAAAAGGTACTATATGAAGACATCCTTGGGTGGGAATGCCCGCTGGATGCCGTGACGTCATCATCCAGGATATATAACGTCATGACCGACGGTACTAGCCCTGGTTTATGGAGGGGAACCCGCAATAGGCATCACCTTCCCCTGTGCTGTGCCTTTCACTTTAAACAGATGAACACTAATGAACTTCCGTTTCACTGTGTTTCGGAGTAATCATAATTCCATGAAGGTAAGCTGCTATCAGGAAACAGGATATGTAATGTCAAAGAAAGCGAAAACACATTTTTACCTCATTGTACAGTATGTCAATGATGGTCGTACTTCCTACAATGTTTCGAGTAAGTTGTTCGCCTGTGGGGACGTTTCTCTTTTTCCTACCTGCTGTGTATAAGGATCTCTCTCATTGGAGCTCGCAGCAGTAACAAGCATTCTGATTGGACGTCTAGAGGGTGAAGATTCCAGATCTTGTCAGAAACCACCAATGAAAATATCTCTTTGTAATATTCTTTTTCATATTTTCACTGGCAGATATTAACTAATTAATCTTTAACATAGATTTAATATGAAACACTGATTAATAATACATGAAACTAAGTTAAATACATTGTAAACCAAAATCAATTTCTTGGTTATTGTTAAGATCTAATATATCAAGGCTCTGTGAGTGGGCAAGAGAAGAGGCGGATCTGGACTATGAAGAACCTTGAGGCCTGAGAGTTCCTAGTAGAGGAGGTCCGTCCTGTCGTCAACACGCTTTTTGGCCTGACTCTAATGTGATTGTATGTGTGTAACCCAAGTAGCCAATTAGGCGAGTTAGTGAATATGCGAAGTGGCAAACTAATACACTCAGGCACAATAATGTGTCGTTCGTAGGGCACGTGGAAGAAAGTGGCCCAGTGACACAGCTATTGTAAGGCAGGTGGAATCACGGAAGTGTGTGTGTGTGGTGTGGCTGCTTGGCCTAACGTTACCACACCAAGTTTACTACTACCTCACTACACACCTCCCAGTAATATATGTACGAGTGCAGTAATTCATAGGCAAAAACAAAACAGAAAACCATGTAAGTGTAGCCAATAGTCCTCCAGCCGTGCTATGGCGAGTTACAGCTGTGTGGAGTAAGTCAACCACCACCATGCAGCTCGGTCATATATGTGGGATTACGTTATATCTGCTACTCGTCGCTAACGGTGAGTCTATACCATCATCACGGTATTACAAACTATACACAATAGCCACAAGTAAATTACATTGCTCTTCCTTCACTCATACCAAATCATACGTTCCTATCCAAGATAACTATAATAAAAGAAGACTAACCATTCACCCAAAATATATTCCTTACACACTAAATTACGTTGTGTTGATATGATTATACACATCTCGGGGTCACAGATAATATAATATTATCGATTTATCTCATTATTTTAACAAGACTTGACCTGAATCACTGCTTAATAACAGTACAGACTCTACACCCCCCCCTCATCCTCCCCTGATATGGACCACCCTCCCCTTCCCCATATGTGGGTCATCCTCCCCCTTCCCTGACGTATAGACCCCCTCCCCTATAGACCCCCCCCCCTCACGTATAGACCCCCAAGCCTATCCTTCTAATTACCCCCACCCACCCCCACACACGTAAAGGCCATACTCTTCCCTCCCCCCACACATGGATCATACTCTCCCTCCCCCACACATGGATCATACTCTTCCCTCCCCACACATGGCTCATACTCTTCCCTCCCCCACGCATGGATCATACTCTCCTCCCCCACACACATGGATCATACTCTTCCTCCCCACACATGGACCAACCCCTGCCTCCCCACATGGACCAGCCCCTCCTTCCCCACACATGGACCAGGCCCTTCCCTCCCTCACAAGGACCAGTCCCTCCCTCCCTCACACGTGGACTAACCCCTGCTCTCCCCCACAAGGACCAGCCCCTGCCCCCCCACACAAGGACCAGCCCCTGCCTCCCTGCACACAAGGACAAGCCCCTGCCTCCCCACACAAGGACCAGCCCCTGCCTCCCCCCACACATGGACCAGCCCCCTTCCTCACCCACACACACATGGACCAGCCCCTTCCTCACCCCCACACATGGACCAGCCCCCCTTCCTCACCCCCCACACGGACCAGCCCCTCCTCACCCCCACACATGGACCAGGCCCCTCCCTCACCCCCACATATGGACCAGTCCCCTTCCTCCTCCACACAGCTCCAGGTATCTTGAGTCTTGGCATAACTTACCGACTTGTGCTTCTGATCGATATTTATGGCATTCAGACTTTTTTGGTATTTGGCTAAAACTTGTTTCTTATTTTTTCGTGAATTTTCTTTTGTGAGAAATGAACTAAACCGGGATTGGATATTAAGAAAAGGTGTGATGATAAATGGTGTATGTGATGACTGCCAGCGAGTTACTCATATGAATATGTTAAACAGGTGAGAGTTATATTCCCATCATACTGTAGTTATTCCTCCTGATCGTCCGTCCTTCTACTTGTGTTTTGCCTACACCTCTCTCCCTCTAGTGTGCTGCTGACCCTGGTAAAGTACTTCCTTCTACACACACACATTTTTTGTGGTGCAGACATGCATAGCGATATGTTATATAAGTCTTGTTGGATGACTTGTGCATGTTTTGCCGCACTTGTAGTTTTTCAGCGATAAAATTAATCTCCCAATGTAATCCTCGGCTTCCTGACTTTCTTATTGTTTGCCACGAAGATAGAATAGCTAAAATGACGTCGATGTTAAAGTAAAAGAGTTTATCATAATTGTATTCCTTTGGTCATGCTCAGATGGTACACCGTAGTTGAAATACTTCCTGTACGAGAACTGGAGTCACGACCCAAGTTCCAAGGTCACTTAGGTTCATGTTTGAATTGTTTATTTTAACTGAGGAGACAAAACACATCTAACAGCGCCAAACTCAGTGTACAACTTTGCCGCCTGGAAATTTACGACTGTATAAACTTATCCGGTGACTTAAAGTTGCCGAAACAAACGTTCAAAATGGCATCACAGTTAGTTTCCCTGAGACGCTACCTTTACTACATGTGTTTTATTAAAATTTTTATCTGGTAGAGAATAATATTAATAGAATTTTAAGAATCCTGACCCTGACTGTATAGTGTACGACAAGAGTATCAGAAGACAGTGGCTGAGGCTGCTGGGGGAGACTTCAAAGCGAGAGAAGCAAGTGATCTCGCCTCGGCGCTCAACACAAACAGCTACTCTACACCTGGTGATGGGAAAACATTTCTTAGCTACGGTTGTCATTACAAATCTACAACCATTTTGATTTTATGAACAATTCAGGTGTTTTCGCGTCTCCAGCTGGGGTTATGGTGATGGAGACTGATGGAGGGGGTGAAGGTGTTTCCCTAGTAAATACCTAAGGATCAAGGTATAGGGTCAAGTCGTGGTGAAGTAATGAGGGAAGAGTCACAGGGCTCAGGTCATGGTAATGGTGCGCGCCATGGCAGAAAGGGTAGCTATACTATTGAGGTGATATGATGATATCAGTGTTAGTTAAGATCTTGCCAGTGTCAAAAGAAGTGTGTGTGTGTGCGCTCCCCCCCCCCTCTCCTCCTACACAAACACACACACATCTCTTTTGACACTGACAAGATCTTAACACTGACATCATATCACATTAATGGCATAAATACCATGATCTAAGGTGTTTCAACACCAAGAAAACACCCACTTCTCTCCCGGGAGGCAGCAGAGAGAGAAACGTTTAACGAGGT
This sequence comes from Homarus americanus, assembly GCF_018991925.1. Classification (NCBI taxonomy): domain Eukaryota; kingdom Metazoa; phylum Arthropoda; class Malacostraca; order Decapoda; family Nephropidae; genus Homarus; species Homarus americanus. The sequence goes on from NW_024737097.1 coordinate 17,558,481, forward strand.
TAAAGCCATGGCTGCCACCATCACGCCAAACACATTGTCATAATGTTTTCGGACATAAGTCTGGTTGCTAGCGTATCCGGCTTGGAAAATGCCCACCTGTGGGCACGTCCAGTCCATTATATGTCTTATATGAATACCTTATATTACACAACACATTCCCTTGACAAAAAAAGGGCCGCGATGTGTAGTTCCGTGATCTGTGACCTGTGAAGGGAATTCTATTTGTTACTTCCTTGAGGTGTTGACAACTGTTCATCTGAAGCGCTTAAAGGCGGAAAGATAAACTGAGTTATTGCGGCATGTACCCTCTTATGTTTTCTGATGTTAGATTTTTCGTATAAAAATAATTTCCATATCTTGAGCCCATTAACGGTCAGCACGAGTCGCTACCAGAGTGTGGGGGTGAGGGAGCTTGTGTTCCCGTTTGAGGGAAAATGTTTTCACCTGAATTTATACCTGAAGCAAAAATGAACACGAAAAATACCAGGAAATGTTCGTTTTTCCTCCGACTGTATTAAAAACAGACAAGTGTTAGCATTTGTTTGTTTTGCTCGAGGACGAAGAATGCTGAGTCACACCATGTGAGCTTGGAAGGCACACCGCTCTTATCTCTCCTCCCTCACACCCTACCACACGATCCTTCCCTCCCTCACATCCTACCACACGATCCTTCCCTCCCTCACACCCTACCACACGATCCTTTCCTCCCTCACATCCTACCACACGATCCTTTCCTCCCTCACATCCTACCACACGATCCTTTCCTCCCTCACATCCTACCACACGATCCTTCCCTCCCTCACACCCTACCACACGATCCTTTCCTCCCTCACACCCTACCACACGATCCTTTCCTCCCTCACATCCTACCACACGATCCTTTCCTCCCTCACATCCTACCACACGATCCTTCCCTCCCTCACACCCTACCACACGATCCTTTCCTCCCTCACACCCTACCAACTCAACCTCACTTTCTCCATCCCTCCTCAAACCTGTTTTACCTCCCTAATAGGAAAGAAGTACACATAAAAAAGGCTAATAAGACACATACACACAATAGTACACACACACACACACACACACAAAGAACCGTGCGTAACTGGTACAGAAATTTCCCAGTGTCTCGCCTCTGAAGAACTTTCTCCAGCAGCTTACAATACCGTTACTGCCGCGTCTGTTTGAACGTGTGTCTGTGTGTCAAAAATAGCAATATCGTGTTAGTTGTGACATAGACTAACTCAAAATGACCACCAACATCCTATAACATTAATAACTTTCGTTCCACCAATGTTTCGTTTGATAATTGTACTGTCTAATTATATAATATTAAAGTCAGTAGACATAATAGTGACAGAAACATTCTTGTCACTCAGATGTACAGTACAAATTGTATGTTTTAATGCTAATAACTGTTGAAGAGCTCAGAACTCAGAAACCCTTAGGATGAATCTTGATATGGTATAGAAAATTTAGTTTCTTAAGAGCACCTTTATAATATTTATACTGTATATACTTGTCACACTTGCCAGATGCTTCTGGTGTTATTGTACAGGGGTACCTAGTGACAGCACTAGGATCCCGCTTCCTCTATCAAGGAATAAATATTGAAATTGAATTGAGTTTCTTAAAAAACAAAAGGGATTGGTCAACGTATTGATGCAGAATTAATGAAACCCCCGAGAGTGACTTCCATAACCCATTTCTCTCAAGAATATTTAGAAAAACGAAAGAGGTGTATTCCAGTTCAGGTGACTTAAAGAAACGGGGAAGAAGACCAGCTGAATACTAAGAAATCTTTGAAATAGAAAAATTACAGCTATGGGATAAAGCAGGTGCACCACATACCCATAGTGGAGTTTACATAAAGGTGTTGCCACTTCACAGCTGTCACATTTTTTCCTTTGATGTCAGGTTAACGTTGGAGTGAGGAGAAGGGGGTCACGTGGTTGTTAGGTCAAGATGGTGTCACCCACAGCTCCCTGGTGCTGCTGAAGGTGCAGGTAGTGTACAGTGGCTGGAAAAGACAGACAGGCAAGATCTACATGTAGTCTGTAGTCATTACAACTTATAACTGGGTTTACTACATCTTAAAGGGCACAGGTCATTTAGAGAACATATTCCCCGCTGTGACAGTAATGAACCACTAAACGCCACAACTACAAAAACCCGTGAGGCCGCCAGCATCTTTACACGTCCACCAATCGTCCCATCACACCATTGATGTCATGTTTCGTGAAATTCAGTTGAATACTGCTCAACGAGATGTTTTTATAATTTGTGATTTTGCTGATAAACTTTTTTGGTAACAGAAACAACCCGTCAAACGGACATTCACACATACCGATCACTATCTCCTCGCCCAGGGTCAGCCATAAACAACGACGATAATCGTAGCTCTCCTGAAACAAATTAATGTGTATTAACTCGTCGTTTACAAAACTCGTTTTCTTTCCCGTTATAATGAAAGAAAATACTAGGGGTAACGGTCGTCACTTCCGCGCGACATTTAATACATTCTTCAGACGCCCACTCCTTCCCGCCATTGTTGCCGTTACCTCCTCCATTACTGCGAGACAATAAATAGTTCGGCATCATTAACATATTTATATCCTCCGTGACTCAGAAAACAAGTTACATCCTCTTCACCCTCGGCATCTCGTAGTGTACAGTCGATAACTGGCCCAGTAATTTATGTCTCATCTGTGTTTCTTAGTAAAACCTAAAAAAAATAAATATATTTATTGATTTCACATTTATATTTCAATCATTTGCCATTTGTTTCCTTTTCAGCGATTATACAGGTATTTGAGTATGTTCAAACTTCACATAAGTAGAAATCTAAATTTCTAGGAACTTTTATTACATCTCAGCTACTCAACGTGAGGTTGTTTACACCATAGGTAATTGGCAGCTACCAAACAGGGAGGTCCTACCGCCTGGGAAGATATTGGTAGCATAATGTGTTGTCTAATGGTGGACCCTGCTGCCATATGTGACCAAGTCCCAGGTTGCTGATCTGACTTCCGCTTCATTTACACACAATTGCAGGGTCTCAATTGTTTCTCTTACTTGACAACACAACATACATACAGCATTTTTCATTATTGATTTTTTTTTCATTTTTGTATTTCTTTATCGTTCTTTATTATTATTATTATTATTATTATTATTATTATTATTAAAGTGTTATTATTATTATCATTTTTATTTTATTTTACTTTTTATTATAAATTCTATTTACGATGAAAAATTATTAAATTTTCGCCTCCCAGGCCCCGATGTGGGTCAGTGACCTGTGCCCGGGTGGGCTAATCCCCGTGAAAAAAAAAATTTACTAATGGACATGGACTGCAGAGGTGAGACGTCAGTTGTAATGGTCATCCATTACTCTTAAATTCCACCAGCATCTCATTTACTTCTCCCTCTACTTTTCCATCTCTCCTCCTGAGTCTCTTTCCCCCTTTTACTGTATTTCTTTACATTCAGATTATTTTTCCATTTTCCATTTTTCCTTCTCACTTTTTTTTTCTCCCCGTTTCCTTCATTACATTTTTGGTGCTACTATAGAGTGATGTCTACAAGGTATTTGTGTTGTGTTAGGTCAGGTCAGGTCAGGTCAGAAAAGGTTAAGTTAGCCTAAAGATATCTTTGTAGACCGCACGCTATAGCAGCACCACATTTTCCTCGTTTTTCATCTTTTCCCTTCTATATTTTTCTCATTGCTCATATTTTCCCAGGATGGGATACAGTCTGTCCCTCTCCTCTACCGGTGATGAATTGACTGTGTTTAATCATTTGTGTTTTCTAACATAAAGCCTTACCTACCGCAGATGTGTCGGGCAATAACTCGCCACCAGTCCTGTCGTCGACCAAAGACTGGCGTGTGGAGGAGGACGAGGAAGTGGGCACCGTAGTGGACCGCCTCATAGCTTCTGACGTAGAGAATGATCCAGTCGTCTTCACACTTGAGTCTCTGCTATCAGACAATATTCATCAGTATTTCCGGATTGATAATTCGAACAAAGTTATAATTGCAAAGCCTCTTACTGGTTTGGTGAGTTATACTGTAACTACATGTACAAGGTGTCAATAATGCTGTGTAACCTCATTGTAACCCAGGATTGATCACTAGTTCAGGCCGCAATCGATTCACAAAATATCACAAAAAATAAGCACAAAATCATTCTTTCATGAGAATGACAGTATATAAACAAATTCATTGGATGTATAAGCTATGTAATATTATTAAAGGCACATTTACCGTAATTATATATATTATACCATATAATAAACTTAAATTGTTCGATCCTAAATTTCACTGTGTTAACTAGACAATTTGGACACCCTGTACGTATATGTCAGTATTGTTATTGTTGTTATAATGCCATTAAGCGTGTGCAACAAGATTGGTAATTCCACTATTACAATTTCAGTGAACCCTCACTTTACACGGTCAATTGAACCCACGGCGGCCCGCGTAAAGTGAACAACATAACATATGGGATTAATTGAAATAGAGACCGGGCCGACCCCCAAACTCCACTTTTTCAGACACAATACCTACGTTGTAGTAAAAATAACTTCTTAATTTTATGATGGTATGCACACACAATTAATAATTAAGAGAAATATTAATAATACAGTGTATATATATATATATATATATATATATATATATATATATATATATATATATATATATATATATATATATATATATATATATATATATATATATATATATATATATATATATATATATAATTTTTTTTTTTTAATACCAGATAAAACTCTCTACACTGTTGGGAGTAAAGTGTCAATGTGTTTGTATCATTTGAATTCATATTTTTGTTCAAGCTGGAATGCAACGCTCAGTATTTACTAATACAGTACTGTATTGTAGCCTCCTGTTGTCAATGAAGTTGTTTTTAGAATTCCATTGTACTGTACATTGTAGTCTATAGTTCATAAAAAATTTAATGTACTGTACAGTACTTTGTATGCACAGTATATTGATGATTCAATTGTACCTGTAACTCATTTACAGCAAATCATGCTAATTATACCCAGCCTAACCTAACCTAATCCAGCTTAACCTAACATGGCCTAATTTAAGCTAAGCTAACCTTTTTTTTTTTTTTTTTTTTTTTTTTTTTTTTTAGGTATTAGCCCGCCCGCACACAGGTCACTGACCCACATCAGGGCCTGGGGGGCGAAAACGTAATAATAATAATAATAATAATTAATAATAATAATAATAATAATAATAATAATAATAATAATAATAATAATAATAATTCAGATACCCGGTAAGTAAAATTTATAATAAAAAATACAAAAATAAAAATAAAATAATAATGATAACAATAATAATACTGAAAACACTGCAATAATAATAATAATAATAATAATAATAATAATAATAATAATATGGAACCATAAAGAAATTAAAAAAAAAGATCATTAGTGAGAAACGATATAGGTATGTTGTGTTGTCAATAGCAAGAGAAACAATCGAGACCCCGTAATTGTGTGTAAATGAGGCAGAAAGTCAGATCAGCAACCTGGGACTTGGTCACAATTTTTGCAATGCCATATGGCAGCAGGGTCTACCATTAGACAACACATTATATGCTTCCAATACCTTCCCAGGTGGTAGTACGTACCTCCCTGTTTGGTAGCTGCCTACTACTAAATAATACAAAACCCAACATAACATAACCTATTGCCTTGTTAGATATAGAGTTATCCTTCTTTGTTTAAGTCCATTCTCCCTGGTAAAATTGGACAAAATACTTTCTTTACTTATATGAAAAATCTGATAATTTGATATCAAACATACCATCGAAAAATATACCAGGTACGCACCAATTTCTCATAGATCACTCATTAGTATGACCACAAAGGAAGTTCTATGAAAATTATTTAGAAATTTGTTCTTATGTATTTTCTAACATTTTATAAACAAAAAAATCGTGTGGCTCTTACAGGCCAAATCGAGTGTTACCTCTTACATCCTGAGGGTGAGGCTTGATGATGGACACACACCGGCCATCACGGAGGTCAGACTCCAGGTCTTCAAGCCTGGCCAAGGAGGTACAAGAGGCCATGGAGGTACAAGAGGCCATGGAGGTACAAGAGACCAGTCGGGCATCAGGGGCATTGGAGTTCCTGGAAACTTTGGAGTTCCCACTAACTTTGGTGGTTATGGAGGCTTTAGAGGACAGAATGTCCCTCCTCCTATCCCTTTAGGATCAAAACGTAAGTAGCAATTGGAAAGGAGAGAAATATTAGGAACGAAGAAAATAGATTTCTCTGTGTACTTCAGTACACTAAATGATATTGTCAGTGGTTTTTACTTAAGGGTTTGTTGAAGGGGAGAATCTTACTTTAGGTAGACAAATTAGAGGTCAAGATAGGTGACAACCTAAAGCAAAGATTTTTCAGAAAACCCTTTTATACAGGCAAACTAAGGAACAAAATCTGTGATTATGTTACATTTTTCACTTTTTTCTCAGTGTTCCCTTACTTCCTGGAGAGTAATTACATAAGAATTTACTTACATTTAACTTTTAAACTAAGTTTCTTAAACATTCATTTTAAATGAAATAGCATCATATCCTTTTCAGCTGTTCCCTTCCTGTTGGTGAAGAACAAAATATGGATAGTTCACAGTGATACTCCAAAAGGAACTCTGGTTAACACTGTGGAGGTACTTGACCTGTCTGGGGATGGCTTCACAATCATCTTAGAACAAGACCAGGATCTTCTGAAAGTAAACAGTCACTCAGGCCAGGTTACGGTCGCCACCTCTCTTTCCCAACAGGTACTCAGAGTTTTTATAAAAAGAAAATCAAATATGTGATCCAAAGCAATGTTGTCAATATTTCTATTAAGAATTTGTGAATATGAAGGAAAAAGTAAAACATACAAGTTTTGTACTGTATTGAATTTGTTTTGTAAATCATATCTAACCTTTGGAAATAAAACCCACATTAAAAGTGATAAACTTGAATACAGGTACTGTATATTAAAACAATAGTTTTGTATATATGTACTGTAGATATGTAGGACAGCACCAGGAGTGAGGTATAATGTACACTGAAGATGCTGTTGACCCAACCATAGTGTGGTAACATAATAAGCTAAACAGGAGTTACTGTCCAATTTGTCTTCAGTAAAATTCCCTTAAGTCAGACTACATAGGCATTAAGCCAGTCCGACTTAACCAAAAGTCCAACTTAAAGATAATATCCTCTATTGGTGTTGTTTAAAAACTTACCAAAACCCTAAAGAATGAAATGTATATATTTTACTCAAAAAAAAAAAAAAACTGCACACTCAAGGGCACTTACTGTTTCTTATATGATTGCTGGAACCTTTGTGGGTGGAGAGAGGTACTGCACTATGGCTGATCTGACATGCGTATTAGTAAAGTTCTACATAGAGGTTGACTGAGATGGTTTTGTCATATGGAGAAAGATGATAAGATCAATTGGGTCATGAAATGCATTAGCCTAATTGTTGAGGTGGAGAGCCGCCAAGAATGATATGGGGAGAGGTTATAAGAAATGACATTAGAGTTAGGAACCCGACAACAGAGATTGCAGCATGAAGAGCTACCAATCAGGTAATCACAGCTAACCCATGCAACTGTGGAAAATGGCTGAAAAATTGCTGATGATGATGACGTGTACTCTGAGTATGTTAGACTGGAGTTATGCTCTCTTTTTAAGTTTTTCTTGAAGATCATGTTTAACTGTTTGGTAGGGCCTATATTTCCACTGGGCGATTTTTGCAGTGATACTGTACTGTACTTAACTGAGTTTGTGAGCTACATCTTTTTTCTTATACAGGTTGGGAACTACAGTCTGACAGTAAAAGCTAGAAATGATAATGGAGAAGCCTCAGAACCAGTATTTCTTATGGTGTTGCCTGCCTTGTCACCACCCTACAGCCCTACACCAGGTACCAAAAATCACCAGGACCTGATAGTTGTTGGGGGTAGTCCAGGTGTGATTGGTAAGACTAAGTTGCCAGCAGGACTATCCACAGAATCACCCATTGAAGTGCCCAGCCAAGATGTAAGCTTGACTGTTATCCCCATTGTGGTAGTGGTGGGTTTGTCTTCACTAATCATGGCTGTGTATTGTTACTGGCGTAGACAACGCAGGAAGGCCCTTGCACAGTCCAAGGTGTGTATAAAACACTTTTATTAAATTATATAAATAATAAATTGTTTTTTAAATCAAATACTGAATTAAATATTATATCATTAAGACATACATCTGACCCATACACTCATAACCATTCAACTTTCAGGAAAGTGCTGTAATGTATAACGACAAGGGTGTGGAAGCAGCAGCCACAGAAATTCCACCAGTAGAACTTGGAGAGCGCCCTAACATGAATGGGGAGAGGGGCAACAGTATACTGGGATTGGCAGCCCTGTGGCAAAGGAGGGCACGCAGCAACAAGTATGAGAACAGCATCAGAGGAGGCAGAGGGGTCAGTCCTAACATATGCCTCATTTCATGTTTCCTTCAGTACAGTATAGATATTTTTTCTGTCAATCTCTTTGAGAAATGATTCGACAATTTTATGGTATATTAAAATGAATACCTCTCACTTAAGTTTCCGATTAAATGAGTTATTTATGAAAGATTTTAAAGTATTTACTAAAATTAATTAATCCAACAGAAAAGAAAAGGGAGTGAGATCTCAACAGCCACAACTGATGTCTGGGAGTTTCCTCGTCACCACCTGAAGATAATGGGAATCCTAGGAGAAGGATGCTTTGGTCAGGTAACTTTTTATCATCTCAAGTATGACAAACTTATTGAGATTACTCTTAACACTGTACAGAATAAATGAGAGCAGAAAAATGTCTAAAGAAAGAATTATTTTTTTAGGAATTGTACAGAATGTCAGAAGGAACAGTAAGTGATTTTCAGCATAAGATGGTTTTCAACAAAGATAATTTTTATTTTTCATTTGTATAACAGCTAAAAAGCAGTAAATCCTTGATCCAATATGATGTGAATGCATTTAGGGTGGCCTTGTTAACTTATGATTATACAGAAAAGTTTTCTGAACCCTCATGATTGATGGTCAAAATGAAAAGTTAGTTGCTTACAGTTACACAAACTGAGGTTGATAAGAACTAGAATTTATTTTGATTAAGTAAGGGAGGAGTGTTAGAGTTACATGTGTCCAACACTGGCATCAGCTCTAGAGCAATCTTTCCAAACTTTTCCAAAAGCAATGTTTTTCTCATAGCTGCTTCGGTTTTTACTGTTGACTTTTCAGTAATAATACTCCTGGACTTGTTTTTAATCTTTTAAGTATAGGAATGCAGTATCTCTACAGTATATAGTACAAGGTACTATACGTCTCTGAGCTTTGGTTTTTGATAAATCATCAATTTTTGCTAAATAACCCTTAATGTAAAATATGGCATCACAGAACTTGAAAGTATTGCAGCAGCAACAGATGTTATTTTTCCTAAATAATAATAAGTTCACCTGTAAAGCCCCTCCCATTCAAAAATCCCTTCACTCCTTTCATCTGAAGTCCCTTCCCCTCCTCCCTCCCAAAACTTTCCTCTACCCCAAACCCCACTTCCTTCCGAGTCCTCTTCCACCTACATACATCCTCTTAAAATTTTTCTTCACTGCTGCAGGTGTGGAAGTGTGAAGCTTCAGGACTGAAGGGTGAGAGCTCCATGTTGGTAGCGGTGAAGACACTAAAGGAGTCAGCGGGGGAAAGGGAGAGACGAGACCTTATACAGGAACTTAAAGTCCTCAAGAATCTTGGTCGGCACACTAATGTTGTGTCACTCTTAGGATGCTGCACTGAAAAAGGTAAGTATTTAGCAAAAGCAATGAAATATACATAGATAGCTCCCAGGTTTTTAAAAAGGGTGGTCTTAAAAATGTTTCTTTCTGTTATGTTATTTCTTGCAGTTATGTAATTGACAATTGGCATCATGCTACAGCATTGAGAAAAGCAGATACAGGGAGGAGAGAGAGGTAGAATTATAAATGACACAAATCAAAGCTAGATCTAACTAACCTTTAACCCCTACTTCTTCAGACCCAATCTTCGTGATCCTCGAGTACATGTTGGGAGGGAAGTTGCAGAGTTACTTGCGGGCCTCACGGGCAGACACAGCGTACAACAACCTCCACGGTTCTTCCTCCTCTCTCACGCCCAGGGACCTCACACTTTTCACCTACCAGATTGCCCGAGGCATGGAGTTCCTTGCTCGCAATGGGGTATGTCCATCAGTCTTATATGTGTTTTTGTTTAAAGAAAGCAAATTTTGAATTATGATCAATTGCATATGACTCTACCAATGGAATGGACTCATGATTTATGGTGGGTTTTGAGGCTGTAGACTACATGAATAAGGTGAACAAAACACTCCAGTTACTAAGAATCAATAAATTTATATGAAGATATATACAGTACAAGGGGTCCCCGGGTTATGAACGGGTTCCATTCCTGAGGACATTCTTAAGTCGGATTTGTACGTAAGTCAGAACACATGCTATATGCATACCATACTTACAGAACAATGTTTAAATTCCCACTATATCAAAGCCTAAGTCCTTATATATGGTACATTTAAAATCACTTAAGACAAAAAGAAAGAATGACAAAATGCAGTAAATGAAAGTAAAAAATAAGTCATTGGGTAAATAAAATACTATAAATTTTGTATTTGCGAACATTCGTAAGTCGGACGTTCAATGAGAGTCAAAGTTATATATCTGGTGGGTTTGTTTTGAATAAAATAGTTTAGACAGCACACTGTACAGTATAATACATTTTTAATACAAACATGTAGGAGGTGAGTGAACATTAATTATGCTCAGTGAGAATGTGGTGGTGGCGTCAAATTGAGGACCGAGATGATTAAGAAGGTGCAGTTACAAAATCAATTGCTTTTTACATCATGGTTAAATAATGTTAGTACTTTAGTACTGTACAGTACTGTATAAATAATATTGATAAAAGATACGTTAATATGAATAAAGTTATATTAATGTGGATAATGTATTATTAATATAGATAAATATATTATAATATATTGGAATATTATAATATGTTTCAGATAATAACAATCAAGTCTACATGAGGAAGAGTGATGGCAGATTACCCATCAGGTGAGACAGGGATGAAGGGATATTTGTTCATGAGAATGGGTGGAATGGAGATATGCCCATAAAAATGGAATAGGGAGCGTGTAACATACATTATTAGCATAAGAAATTTAAGAGCACAGAATGATTTGATTTTATTGTATTTAATTTGCCACATATTACATGAGAATAAATGAGGAGAAACTGGAAATTCAAGCAACTGCCTGATTGGCTGTGCTAATGGAGATGAGTCTGATTGTTCACAGTGTAGAGTTAGGTACACTGTGGTGTTTATAAGAGATTGATAACACTTTGTAAGCTTATTTGTAGACTTAATAACTATAGTTTTAGAGAATAATAAAGTAAGTTACTGAAATAACTAAAACCATTGGAAATAAAAATTAAATCCATTATTTTAGCATATTTTCATTATTACTTGGGAAAAAATTGAAAATTGCAATTAAATGCCAGGTAGTGACGTGTCCTCCTAATAATATGTATTTAAGTAATTCTTAGATGTTTTAATTGCCTGTATGTTGGCCTGGCGAGTTAATGCTAGGCATTTACATACCTAGGTATAAAGCTAGACGTCGCATTCTGGATTGAACAAAAACGGCTTTTTCTTTCATAAAATGAATCACAAGACAAAATTCATTTGTTCATAACTTCGAATTTTTTTAAAATTGGAAACTACTTGTATATAAATTGATGAGGAAGGTTCCTTTAATATCTTCTCTCTTAAATCCACTTTGTATATCTTTTTCAGATGGATGCCACCCGAGTCACTCTTTGACAATATCTTCACCACCAAGTCTGATGTGTGGAGCTTTGGTGTCCTACTGTGGGAAGTCGTTACTTTGGTGGTACTGAAAGTTTATGACACAGTAATTCCAATGAGAAAGCTTCCAGCCATTTCGTTGTCTATTAATAATCCTTAGTAACACAATATTTTTAGGAGAGACTTATCATTTTACCCATGATGGTAATGATTTGTTATTACAGTATGTTTATTATTCTTACTTTTGTCATTTTCTACAGGAAGGGTTGCACCAATGTTGTTCCATAACTTCCTGACAGTAAATCATTTAAAATGGCTGCAATCTTTAGTAGTTGCTAGTTGTCATTTTTAGTTGCAAAACATGTGGGTATTTCGGGTCAGATGGGGATGGAATGAATGTTTTCCAAATTATTCGTAACATCCAGAACCTAATCAGTCTGTTTAATAGTAACTGTATCTAACCAGTTACTTTTGATGGCAGGTTCAACACCATATCCAGGGCTGGGAGCAATAGAAGTAATGGGGAAGGTGAAAGAAGGTTATCGTATGGAGAAGCCCGACCATTGCCGCAGGGAGGTGTGTACCAAAAGTTGTTTATAAAATACTGTACTACAGTCCATTTTCAATTGTATTAAAAGTATACTTACTGCCTCAAACAATTCAAAATATACAGTACTTACTGCCTACAACAACATGTGACACAAGCCTCCACCAGAATTCACCAACCATTTCCGTTTTCAGCCTCTTCAGTAATTACATTCCAGGTGTTTCTTGCCTCTTTCTTCATTGTTCTTAGCCAGGTTGGGCATGGCCTGCCTCTTCTCCTGGTTCCCATCTTACAGCCTTCTTGACAATTCTTTCATTTTCCATATGAAGCACATGATCCATCCATCTCCATTGAACTTTCATTAAGGTTTCATCTATGTAAAGTAATTTCTCTAATATTATTCCTTATCTGGTCTTGCCATTTAACTCCAAGAATTCTCCTGAGGGTGTTATTTTCAATCACACAGAACCATCTCGAGATAGTCTCATTGTCATTGAATTTTCGTGTGTATGGATGGCCTATGAGACTTCCTGAGTTAGCATACCCATTGTTTGGTTTGCCTTTTGCAACCTCTATGAGAATTCTATATCTAAAGATCCTGTATTGAATAAAATTTTTCAAAGATATTGAAACTTTTCAGTAATCTTGGTCATGTGCCTATTCAGAAGATGCCTCAGGTGAATTTGTTTATACGGTATTTAATCCAACCAGCCTTTATGCTAGTTCCCGCATATTCGGAAGATTCTTGCTCACGAGTACAGTCAACCCTCACTTTACGCGGTTAATACAACCCACAGGATACCGCGGAAAGTGAGAAACGCGTACAGTGAACCACATAACATTTGGGATTAATTGAAATAGAGACCGGGCCGACCCCCCAAACTCCACTTTTTGAAGACACACAACTATGTTGTAGTAAAAATTTTATCTTAACTTTATGATGGTATGCACACACAATTAATATAGATGAGGTTAGGTTAGGAAAAATTAAGGTTAAGTTAGGAAAAATAAAGGTTAGGTTAGGAAAACTAAAAGTTAGGTTTAACACTTACGTTAGTAGAAAAGATGGGTCGGCATACGGGGATGGAGGCTGGTTCCGAGGCAGAGGGCAGGCTACTGGCCCTCAGGTGAGTCACCATCACTGTCATCCACACTTGTCAGGGCCTCCCAGACAAATCCCTCAAAGTCATCTTCACTGTCTCTACCTCTGTCACTATCACTGGCTTGGGCTGGCTGTGGTGGGTTGTGGGCGAAGAACTCTCTTATGCCTTGCTGACGGCTGGTGTTCATGTTGTCGTGATAAACCTTGAAGTAGGGCTCCATAGTCTGCAACAGCTGGGTAGTAAAGATTTCATACCTGTTTGCGTCAGGGTCGTCGGAAAGGAGGAGCTTGACTTTCTCGATATACTCGATGGCACCCCTAACATTACTATGGGATAAGCGGTGTTCTTCTTGGGATGACGCACCACCTGCCTCTTCACTGACGTCATCATCATCTACCATCTCGTCGGTAGTCACATCAGGATCCCTTATCACCTCCAGGATGTCGTCGTTGGTGGTCTCGGAGAAGCCTGCAGCTGTAACACTCTGCGCAGCTTCTCTGGCAAGGTCCACTGCTACTGCAACAGTCTAAACCTCACCAGCCACAGATTGACTCTGCCTAACGGCCGGAATACCTTGCAACACATGTCTCCATGCGTGACGAACAGTTGCTACAGACAGCTGATCCCATGCCTCCACCAAGAAGTCCACAGTTTTCATGATGTTGAATATTCTCCAGAATTGTTTGAAAAGTATTTTTTGCTCTGCCAACTGTTGATCCTCGTCGTCTTCGCTCTTGCTATCGGTGGTGGTGTCACTCAGGTTACGCAACTCTTCCCTGGTGTTGGTGTAGTCGTTCAGGAGCTTGAATTTTTTAGTTGAGAATGCAGCTTTTACATTACAGATTACCTCTTGGTCCATGGGCTGTAATATAGACGTAGTGTTGGGAGGAAGGAAGACCACTTTTACGTTGGGGTGACGATCTAACAGTAGGGGCGAGTGTCCTGGTGCGTTGTCCAGCAGCAACAAAATCTTGAATGGCACATTCTGTTGCTCACAGAATTTCTTCACATCGGGAACGAAACAGTCATCAAACCAGGAGAGGGATAGTGTAGAGAACATCCACGTCTTACGTGCGGTCATCCAGTGGACATTTAGCTTGGTCATGTCCATGCTCTTGTAGGCTTGCGTGCTGTGTGGATCACCGATAACTTGAGCTTACAGGTACCGGAGGCATTGGTGATAAACAGGACGATGATGCGCTCCTGCAACTTCCGGCCCCGAATCTTGCTGGCATTCTTCACAACGAAGGTCTTGGAAGGTAGCTTTTCCAAAAAAGACCACATTCGTCCATGTTAAACACCTGGTCGTCGGTGTACTGTCCTTCCTCCATAATCTCACGTAAAAACGGAGGAAATTCCCTAGCCGCAACACGGTCAGCACTAGCTTCTTCACCACCAATGTTGATATTGGTGATCTTGTTCCTCTTCTTAAACCTCTGTAACCACCCAGAGGAAGCATTAAAGGGTTTGGGCTCTGTAATTCCCATCTTTCGTGACACTGCAGCATACAGTTCACGTGCGTACTCCTTAACTGAGCGCGTGTCCACCGCCATGTTCCGTCGCGCCTGACGCACCAAGTAGCTCACAAGTAATTTTTCCGTCTTGAGAAGCACCTGGTTGTGGAAATACTTGATCATAGAAGCACCTGTAGACTTTGTGATCTTCATGTGCTCCTTTATCTTGGCTGCATCCTTCTTTATCGTCCGGATCGTAGATTCGTTCACACCATGCTGGCGCGCCAAATCAACCTGTCTTGTTCCTTTCTCTAACTCTTGGATGATGTTGTACTTCACCTCGTAGCTTAAGGAACGTCGTGTCTTCTTGGGCTTAGGGCGGCTAGGTCCAAGCAAGGAAAGGTTTCTCTCTGGGGGCGGTGGTCCGGTGGAAGCCATTTTACAGAACAATGGATGCACGATTACACGGTGTGGCCTGGAGGGATGAAACTGCCGCGGCTAGGTCAAGCATCAACTTTCCTCCCTCCCTCCCTCCCCCGGGTGGACACGTCATATTACTTTAAACCAATTACAGCTAGCAGCGGAGGGAGGTAGGGATGCATGGCCAATCACAGTCCGATAGGTCATATGACGTCACTGATAACGCAACAGAGACATGCACTGCGCAACCTTACCGCGCGGCTTGCCCAGGCGGAGGCGGGAGGGGCGAATCTAAAAATAGCGTCGAGCTGGACACTCTCCGCGTTAAGGGGTACACGCACCGCGGAATGTGAGCATCCTGGGTTCCGGCAGGGTACCGCGTAAACGTGGAAACGCGGAATGTGGGACCGCGTAAAGTGAGGGTTGACTGTACAATATTATCTGCATAGTCCAGGTCTGTAAGGTGTTTACCATCAACCCAATCAATTCCTTCATGTTTATATCAAGTAGCCTCCCAACATATACTGTAGTTGATGAAGAGACGAGCATTAATAGAAAGAAAACATTGGCTGGCAATACTCTGCTATCCTCATTGAACTCCAGTGACAACTGGCCAGCCACCCTCATTAACTTGACATCAAAGCATACCTTAGGTATTTTATTCTGGTTAACGCCACACGATTTTATCCAGCTAATGGAACCCCTGCCCGCTAAAGGGCTAGAACTTATCTTGATTATTAATCCTACATACTTCTCAGGTAGTCCATAATAACACACAGTAGGATCCTGCACAATGTAAGGCGGTGCACACTTTCAAGTGCTTTTCCAAAGTCCACCAAATTAATGAGTAAGGTTATAGTATTCTATGGTCCACTTTCAAAAGTGGTGTGTGTGTGTGTGTGTGTACATGCGTGCCTGCATGGGTGTACACTTATGTGCCTCCATGCATGCATACTGTACCTGTATAATGATATTTGTCTAGTTATGCAATGTAAAGAAAATTATTGTAATTATTGCTATAACATAATGATAATTATATCATAGTGTCAAAATCTCCTAAGTTCATTTAAGACTCATTTACTATTGTAACTACAGTACTGTACCAGTAAACTATTCCTAAATTAGGTTAGGTTAGGTAAGGGTAGGTCAATTTAGGGTAGAGTATAAGTGATATTCATTTTAGTTTATGTTATGATCATCTACTTGATCATTCTAGTATACGGACAACTACTGCACTCTACATTGTGTAAAAAGTGTAAATCATAAAATCTATATAAACTATCAAATACTGTATAGTATACTACATAGTACTAATTCACAGGTCTACAACATCATGTACTATTGCTGGGACAAGGACCCTAAGGAGAGGCCTTCTTTTACTGAACTTGTACACACCCTGGAAGGACTTCTGATGTCTGAAGTGGAATACATAGAATTGGATCGCTTCCCAGACCATGCCTACTACAATGTCATCACTGAGAAGAATGATGAAATATTGTAGGGATATGGCAGCCTGCTGTAAATTATGGATTTTTACCTCTGAGCACAGGTATTTAACAAGAAACATGGTTAACTGTTGGAATTGCACAATTCTTTAATCTACGAATGAATGTAAATTATCTGTTATTTTATGGGCATCATATTCAAGACAAATAATTTTGATATTTTACAAATAACACATTTGCACTAAACCACTTTATGAATTCATGCTCCCTGTAAGAATTTCATAAATTTTACAATTGTTCTGACAAAACTCATGATATACACAGACTGTTTATGCTTAATATAGCATTTCTGAGGTAAACATACTGCATAACACAAGCATTGTTTATTCTTACATTTGCAATTGATGGCAGTAAACTTTGCTTGATAATTAGCCATAAAACCTAGATTCCTAAACTGTGCTTGTATAACCTCTTCATGTTAAACTGAGACACATAAACACTCCTATTTTGGTTTCAGTTTAAATTGTATCACCTTATACTGGCACAATACTGTACATACAGTAGTACTCTTTTTTTTTGAAACATCAGTTTCAGTAATTTAGAAAATTAATAAATTGTGTTAACCCAACACTAAGTGTTGTCATGCTAATGACAAAGTATTGGGACCTACACATACAGTAAACTCTTGATAACTTGGAATATACAGTATGGAGCTCTAATCATTCCAAGTAATCAAATTTTCCGAATTATCAAGGCATTTTTCTTCCAGTCTTTCCTCCCACCCCTATACCCAATTTTTGGGCCAAAATAATCTTCTATAATTAGAAAACTTGCACAGAAATTAATGTTTACCAGCACTGCAGGAGAAGGATAATTCAAGCTTGTGGTGCCATGTTGTAGGTGTCAGAGGTGATGGGGGGCTCACTGCATTATACTGTAGTACAGAACAGTAACTGTAGTACAGTACAGTATATCCAGTACAATTCTATATTGTTAGTACTTACAGCACCAACTTTACCAGTGAATGCCTGGAATATGTTCACAGAACCAGTGTGAAACACAGAAGGACGCCTACAGTTACCAGAGTTAGCACTGAGCGAGATTATTTTTCAACTCATAATTTCTGATAGACATACTGTACTGTACTGTACATTTTTTTGTAATACTCTGTTTCATGTGCACACAATCTTTCATACAGAATATGAAAAAATAAATAAATAGTAATAAAATAATTATTATAAGATCAAAAACACAAAGGGAATAAGCATTTCTTGCGTGCACCGAGATATCACACTGAGCGGGGAAAGGGGAGGAGAGGGGAGAGTGGGGTAGAGCTTCCCACGCATCCTGTGGGTCAGATGTGTTATGCAATTCTGAAATTGCATCATCATATCTCGGAATCTTGCGAGTTATGTAAAAAAAATCATTCCAAAATAATTTAGTTAAATATTTTATTGCCATTCCAAGTTATATTGAATTCTGAGTTATCAAGGGTTCACTTTTCAGAATGTTAATACTGTAGTTATGTAAGTTGATGATAAATTATGTACAGTACTGAAAATAGTGAATATGCTGTATGTAGTCACTTATTTTATAACTATTTAATTACTAAGTTCCTCTAAGATATATTACTCTCATAACAGGTTGAGCAATATAGTCACATCAGATGATAATGAATTTTTAGTATATCTTGATTCTTGAACTACTGTACAGTACAGTATAGAATATTTATTCTAAACATACATCTATAATTTTAATACCCTGTACAGTACACTTTTCTTGTACTATTTAGTGAAAGCCCTTACAGATAATGGTACAGTACTGTAATAGTATCATGATCTGTCATTTATTAAGCCAAAATCATTGTACTGTACAAGTATACTGCTTCTGTACTACCTATGGGTCTGTTAAGGTCTTTTTTGCAGTATACAAAATTTTGAAGATATTTAATGAGTACTAATGACCAAACCCTATTGTTGGATAGCCCTGTACTGTAGTCTTAATAGTATTGAAGTCAAAGTGGATTCCCCTATGTGACCCACTGTAACTGTGCCTGGCTGTTACCACTGGTTTATTGAGCTAAATTCTCAGATCATTATTTGACCATAATCTTAAATGAATAAATTCTTAACGTGGACCTCACTTCAGTACTAACAACATAAGAACAGAGGAAACTGCAGAGGGCCTATTGGCCCATACTAATCAGCCCCATTTATACAAGACCGCCCCATATTGTTCACAGCGACATCCAACACATTAAGCATTCCCCATAAAAAATAGGAGAATCCACTCGATGTTATCCTAATTTCTTCTAATAAATCTTGTTGTCTAGGTACTGTACAGAACAGTACTGTATATTATTTCCTTTAAGATGCCTTTAATCATATTGTGTCTTACTATATGCTATATACTGTACTGTAGTACTGTATTGTTCTTTTAGGTGCAGGGAAGGGCTGAGAGGTAAGAGCCTCCTGCTTGAGGTTTTGGAAATCTGTGGCCAACAACATTAGGACTACGTATGCATAAAGAGCAAATATTTGTTTTTTAGAAAATAATCTACCGTATCAAAATTTACATGTCTATACATCTTTATTCACATTTGAGGTAAGAAAATGTTGGACTCAGCATCATTTACAGTTTCCTACTTAACCATAAATATTAATATGGCAAGGAGCTACAGCCCCAGCCATTTCTCTGCTCCCACCTGCCACTTCTACCAACCCTCCAGGCAAGATCCTGGGTACACCACTGTTATCTCCTGTTGTTACTGTTATTAGATGCCATATGTAAAGTTGTACTGAATTAGAAAGTTGCTAGACATCCATTTTGTTGTTCTCTTTTTCTGAATCCCCTGTTCTTATATGTCCTCCTCCTTATCTATTTATGCCAGATATATCTTTGTTTTGTTTTCTTACTCAAGGCTTTATGTTGTGTCCCCACTAGATATCGCTGGCGATATTGTTTGCTCACTCTTAGATACCTTCAAACGTAGTTATTTCATTCTACAAAAATCTGCAACCTTAATAAACTTAAGTTGTGGATTTAAGATATTTAACCTTGTACATCAGTCAGTACAGTATTACCTCTCTATACCAAAATAATTGGTGATCTGCCAGTTCGGTATTGGGGATTTTTCGGTATGAAAAGAAACCAAAAATCTCATCCAATACCAAACATTGCTCAGTATACTTACTACATGGTACAGGAAAAGGTTTGGAAATTTTCCATTCAGTCCAGCCAGCAACCTGCCTTTCCTACCATCTTTCACACACAAAATTAACTTTACATTACTCATTTTTCTTATTTTATAATTTTATATTTTATTTTATTTATTTCTAAGTCACATTAGAGCTTTGCATTATAGTACAGTACTGCATTATTTTTTAATATTTGAGGAGGGTTCGGTAGAGGGTTCACCATACAGTATACAATGAATTCATTCGGAATAGAGGTGTTGTACTGTACTGAAATCTTATGGATTGATTCGGTATAGAGATAATACTGTACTGATTAACCTACTCATTATTAGATTCTCTTGGAAATTTTCTCTATTATCATTTTGTTTCAGTTTATCCCACCCATACTGCATCTCAGGAGCCTCTTAGCATGTGTATTATTCCTGTTTATGATACTTGTTGATGGTCATTGTTGACCTTATACATTTTATACCCATATTTAAGCAATGTAAGCACTATACTATATCATGTTGTAGTGTAATGACATCCTATCAAGTGGTAGATACAAATTCTAGTGCAATAAAGAATCATATAAAATATAATTACAAACATTAAAACAAGAGAATGGGCATCTCATTATTACTACCTTTTTTTTAATACAATTCTATGTTGTTCATTCACTGGCTTCACAATCGTGCGAGTGTAATTTATTTTAATAAATATATCACAGAAAATGCTTTGTAGAAATTGCGAATATATTCTTCCTTGCAATTTTCAATAAATATTCTATGATTCTAATTATGGTACAAGTACAGTATGTGAATACATGTTGCCGATTTAGATTCTTATTTTCTGCTGTTTTTCTGACTGCATTAAAAATCCTGATAAAAACAATGAGCAATATTAACTAAATAGGCCAGTTTTCAAGATGGCATAGGACTGCTTTCATGCAAAGTGTATGCCACTCACGTGTTATGAGCATGATGTAAGAAAACTTTCAAAGTATTGATAGTACAGCACACTAGTGACTTTGAGAAGGGTGTTATCCAGTGTGACCCTACTAAACATTGCTGCTAAATTCATGGGATACAGTACTAACCTAATTCAACAAACTTAACACAAGTTGGTAGGGGTAATTATTTGTTTTAGTTATACAGCAAGTCAGTCAGTGCTTTAACTTGTTACATACAGTATATGCCAGACCAAAACTGAACAATGGTCAGTGTTCCATTTCTACTAGCCTAAGGGAACAATAATTACCCATTATTTACTTATTTGGGAGAATACTTGGCAATTCCTCTGCAACTACATTTGAACTCCCACCATTTTGACTCGAAGACGAAAAACAATTGACGATCAATGTACTGTACAGTATATAAGTAGAAAACTGGCTCATTCCATGAAAAATAGAGTAACTCTTCTCAGTTACTAGTACTGTACTGTATTGAAAGTGGTGATGATAAAAAGATTACTGTAATATATCCACAAACTTTCAGAGATACATCAAAAGTCATAGGTATATTGTGCTTCAACAGCTGATTATGAATCCAGGAATGAACATGAAGAATGACAAAATTCCAATGTGATGTCAATTCTCAAAACCTTTACCTAAAACTACAAACTATATACAGTCAACCCTCGCTTTACGCGGTCCCACATTCCGCGTTTCCACGTTTACGCGGTACCCTGCCGAAACCGGAATGCTCACATTCCGCGGTGCATGTACCCCTTTACGCGGAGAGCGGCTGGCGGTCATCTCGCGCCTCGCCATTTTTGGATCCAAACCTCCTGCCATCTCTCCCGCCCTCTCCCGCCATGTTGTGTAAGCGGCGCAAGTAGGTTGCGCAGTGTGTGTGTCTTTGTTGCGTTATCAGTGACGTCATATGACGTATCGGACTGTAATTGGGCCATGCATCCTTACCTCCCTCCGCTGCTAGCTGTGATTGGTTTAAAGTAATATGACGTGTCCACCCGCGGGAGGGAGGGAGGGAGGAAAGATGACGCTTGACCTAGCCGCGGCAGTTTCATCCCTCCAGGCCACACCGTGTAATCGTGCATCCATTGTTCTGTAAAATGGCTTACGCCGAACCACCGCCCCCAGAGAGAAACCTTTCCTTACCTGGACCCAGCTGCCCTAAGCCAAAGAAGACACGACGTTCCTTAAGCTACGAAATTAAGTATAAGATCATACAAGAGTTGGAGAAAGGAACAAGACAGGTTGATCTCGCGCGCCAGCATGGTGTTAATGAGTCTACGATCAGGACAATTAAGAAGGATGCAGCCAAGATAAAGGAGCACATGAACATCACAAAGTCTATGATCAAGTATTTCCACAACCAGGTGCTGCTCAAGACGGAAAAATTACTTGTGAGCTACTTGGTGCGTCAGGCGCGACGGAACATGACGGTGGACATGCGCTCTGTTAAGGAGTACGCACGTGAACTGTATGCTGCAGTGTCACGAAAGATGGGAATTACAGAGCCCAAACCCTTTAATGCTTCCTCTGGGTGGTTACAGAGGTTTAAGAAGAGGAACAAGATCACCAATATCAACATTGGTGGTGAATAAGCTAGTGTTGACCGTGTTGCGGCTAGGGAATTTCCTCCGTTTTTACGTGAGATTATGGAGGAAGGACAGTACACCGACGACCAGGTGTTTAACATGGACGAATCTGGTCTTTTTTGGAAAAAGCTACCTTCCAAGACCTTCGTTGTGAAGAATGCCAGCAAGATTCGGGGCCGGAAGTTGCAGAAGGAGCGCATCACCGTCCTGTTTACCACCAATGCCTCCGGTACCTATAAGCTCAAGTTATCGGTGATCCACACAGCACGCAAGCCGCACGCCTACAAGAGCATGGACATGACCAAGCTAAAAGTCCACTGGCTGACCGCACATAAGGCGTGGATGTTCTCTACACTGTCCCTCTACTGGTTTGATGACTGTTTCGTTCCCAATGTGAAGAAATTCTGTGAGCAACAGAATGTGCCATTCAAGATTTTGTTGCTGCTGGACAACGCACCAGGACACTCGCCCCTACTATTAGATCGTCACCCCAACGTAAAAGTGGTCTTCCTTCCTCCCAACACTACGTCTATATAACAGCCCATGGACCAAGAGTTAATCTGTAATGTAAAAGATGCATTCTCTACTAAAAAATTCAAGCTCCTGAACGACTACACCAACACCAGGGAAGAGTTGCATAACCTGAGTGACACCACCACCGATAGCAAGAGCGAAGACGACGAGGATCAACAGTTGGCAGAGCAACAAGTACTTTTAAAACAATTCTGGAGAATATTCAACATCAAGAAAGCTGTGGACTTCTTGGTGGAGGCATGGGATCAGCTGTCTGTAGCAACTGTTCGTCACGCATGGAGACATGTGTTGCAAGGTATTCCGGCCGTTAGGCAGAGTCAATCTGTGACTGGTGAGGTTCAGACTGTTGCAGTAGCAGTGGACCTTGCCAGAGAAGCTGCGCAGAGTGTTACAGCTGCAGGCTTCTCCGAGACCACCAACGACGACATCCTGGAGGTGATAAGGGATCCTGATGTGACTACCGACGAGATGGTAGATGATGATGACGTCAGTGAAGAGGCAGGTGGTGCGTCATCCCAAGAAGAACACCGCTTATCCCATAGTAATGTTAGGGGTGCCATCGAGTGTATCGAGAAAGTCAAGCTCCTCCTTTCCGACGACCCTATATCAAGGTTTATCACGACAACATAAACACCAGCCGTCAGCAAAGCATAACAGAGTTCTTCGCCCGCAACCCACCACAGCCAGCCCAAGCCAGTGATAGTGACAGAGGTAGAGACAGTGAAGATGACTTTGAGGGATTTGTCAGGGAGGCCCTGACAAGTGTGGATGACAGTGATGGTGACTCACCTGAGGGCCAGTAGCCTGCCCTCTGCCTCGGAACCAGCCTCCATTCCCGTACGCCGACCCATCTCTTCTACTAACGTAAGTGTTAACCCCAACCTTGTTTATTTCTAACCTAACCTTCAGTTTATTGACTGTTCCTTTCAATATTATGTATTTGTGAATACCATCATAAAGTTAAGATGTTATTTTTAGTAAAACATACGTATTGTGTCGGGAAAAAGTGGAGTTTGGGGGTCGGCCCGGTCGCTATTTCAATTAATCCCATATGTTATGTTGTTCACTTTACGCGTTTCTCACTTTACGCGGGCCGCCGTGGGTTGAATTAACCGCGTAAAGTGAGGGTTGACTGTACTGTATTGTATTATATATGCTGTACAATATCTTGATAATTTTTTTCTTAATTAAAATTTCAAGATCATTTAAGTTTTTCAGTTTACAATTATTGTAATATGTACATTATAAAATTAATGATATGATACTAGAAACTATTATGGTACAGTATAGTGTCTGCAGTTTGTACTGAAAAGTGAAATAAATTCGGTAACACCAACATCAAGGTATAAACATTTATATATTATGAACAATGAAGGGATCCCTCACTGTGACCAACTCTTGTTTGGGAGGCCATTAGATATATACAGTACTGTAAAATATATATGTTTATTGCGTGGGTCAGTCTTTTATACAGTATATTAGTCAGTTGTATTTATTTAATAATGTATACTTTATGGCAATGTTTTGTGAACCCTAAAATATAAATGTTTTTTATTCTGTAAGTTATTGTACATGACTTCCATTTTTGTATATCACACACTTTACATTGTAAAAAAAAGCAACATACGGTTCTATAGCATGATTTTTATAATAAATATTTAAATTATATTATTAGCATTGTCCTTGAAATATCTATATTAGTTAAAAAATATTATATTTTTTGTGTACATACAGTAATGTTTATCATATAAAGATTTAATTCCAAAGATGTAATTGTGTATTTTTTCATTTAGATATCCTTTGGAAGAGAATGAAATAGAAATCTGTATTGTAAATTAAGTGGCTGATTTTTCATACACTTAAACTATAGTCAATAAAATCACTAACTCTACAGGCATCCCTTACTGTCTGAATGGGTAAGGTTCCTCGAAAACTATTCGGATATCAAATATTCTTACTTATACTTTTTACTTTTATCCTCTTCACTGATCGGCTCGTAAGCCGCTTGGGCGATCGGTCATGTCTCTGATTACTTTTCCTTTTTTTTTATCCTCTTCACCAAAAGATCGGCTCGTTAGCCGCTTGGGCGATCTGTCATGTCTCTGTTATACACTGTTGGCAAGTACTGGGCATGCACTGGCTCCTGAATGTACCTGAACCCACTCCAGTGTTGGTCAAGTCTTGTCTTGAGAGAGCTCACACTCGGTGCCGTCATAACACTTTCTGATAGATTGCTCCAAGAGTTCACAACCCTCACTCCGAAAAAGTTTGCCCTCACAGTTTTCTGGACATGCAGCTTCTTCAATCTTGAGCTGTGACCCCTTGTGGGGCGAGTGTCCGCCAGCTCCAAGTAAGGAAACTCGACTGAGTAGTGCCCCCTGAGATGCTTACGCACCTTAATTAGATCACCACTTGCCCGTCTGTAGTATAAGCTAGGCAAGTTCAGGCGCTCCAATCTCTCAGGGTAGTTGAGGTGCCGAAGTGCAGGCACCAGTTTGGTGGCCCGCCTTTGAACATTTTCAACCAACTGACAGTCCCTAGCATATCTCGGGGACCAGATGGGGTGACAGTACTCCAGATGGGTTAAGCACTTCACTCTTGAAGATCATTACGAGGGACGGACCGTCTAGATATCTGAACAACCTTCTTATAAGGCCCCATAATTTATTTGCCTGATTTACCTTCTTCTCGCAATGGCCCGAGAATTTCAGCTCATTGTCAACATACACACCGAGGTCCTTCTCACATTGTCTCAAATAGTGCCGTTTCTTCATCCCGTTGGGACATATGATACGCCTCCTTATCGTTGGTACGCCCCAGGTGCATCCTCTTACACTTCGTGACATGGAATCTCAGCAGCCATTTCTTCGACCATTCTTGGAGCCCACAGAGGTCCTTCTGCAGCTCTTCACAGTCCGCTTGGTTCTTGATTTCCCGAAATAACTTGGCGTCATCGGCAAACATTTGTATGGAGGAGTGTACAACGTCAGGCATGTCATTTATGAAACAAACAAACAACAGCGGGCCCAATACACTGTCCTGTGGTACCCCACTTGTGACAGGTACGGATGATGATTTCGTGCCATTAATCGCCACACACTGCTTGCGGTCATGTAGAAAGTCTTCTATCCACACAAGGACATTTCCCCGAATTCAGATAGCAAATGCAGTAACATAACACTTCTAGATATAAAACCTAATACAGTACTCTGTTTGCTTTATTTCGAACATTAACGCACTGTTTTCTAGGCCAAAGGTCCGGGCTTACAAGTACCCTTAAGTCTCTTTCACAAGTCGACTTCTCTAGGTTGATGTTGTTAAGATTGTATACTGTACATTGACAGTATTTGTTCTTCCAATATTAAGTATGCTGCACTTGCTGGTGTTGAATTCCATTTGCCATTTTTCTGATCACTCCTGCAGTATATTTAAATCCTACTTTAGTGCATTTGCATCCTGCCCTGAATTAATCTGCCGCCCTATTTTGGTGTCATCTGCAAACTTGCTTATGTCACTGCTGATCCCAGTATCTAGATCGTTTATGTAGATTATGAAAAAGAGTGGGCCCAGTACTGACCCCTGGGGAACCCCACTAGTTACACAGCCCAAATTCAGATTTAAGACCATCTACGCTGACCCTCTGCGTTTTATCGGTGAGCCATGATTTTATCCAATTTAAAACGTTCCCCTCGATACCATGAGACCTTAACTTTTCCCAGAAGCCTCTGATGCGGTACTCTGTCAAATGCTTTGCTAAAGTCTAAGTAAATAACATGGTAATTTTTGTCATTATCTACAACTCTGCAACATAAAATATAACTGAGAGGCATAGGCAAGTTTTCCCTCTCACAGAACTCCATCACCTGACCACCCACCCCCAAATTTACCACTCTAATGACATTAAAACAATAAGCATGTAATAATGGTATGAATGCATAAAAGAATCTAAGTTGTAAAAACAAATGATCTATTGAGAGGCATGAGTGTGTTCTCCTTCACATGGTCATGAATCAAATGATGCATCTATATGCACATCTAGGTTCTGAAAGTGGTCTGAATTCTTCTTATGATCACAATGTGAAAAATTAAATACATTGAGATATTTAAGTATTTCTGTAAGAAATTAAATACCAATACTGTACTATACTGCATCTTGAAACAGTGATATGCAAATTTTCAATAAATGAGGATCACCTGTTTCCTTATTAAGAATAACTTGAGAAAAGTCAAATTCCAAAGCAAAATTAAGTTCCTGACAATCTCCATCAGACCCCACTCTTTATCCCTTCTCCAAGCCTGGCACCTGATAACTGGTGATAAAAAATACCGAAAAGCAGACCGAGTTACTTACCATATTTCCTTGAGAAGCTAACCACCTTTTCAGTCTGGTTTGCCTTGGCTCTGTTAAGTTGGGACACCAGTTCGAACTGAAAGTCATTAAGAACACACAAATGAAGGATTGATCATGAAATCCTGGTGCACTGGCCATCTCCAATTATAGGCCACAGTCCAAAATTTTAAAAATAAAAAAAAAATCTAGGCATTTATGATGGTATGTGGACATTTCATCGCCATATTCATCACCAGGTAATTTCTGAACTCATAACATATACTTGATTCCATTTAATGCCATTATATTTACTGAATTTAAATAATACTGTATATTTCAGGGGCAATTCAGTCATGGTTAGTTTAGTTAGCTTTATACTAACTTTAATTGTTTGTGAATGAAGATAAAAGTTAAATAGTAACAACATTGCTGGTTGGAACTCAATGCAGTAATGGAGCTGAAGCAAAAACTTTAAATTTATACCTGTATAACGGTGAAGAAAGTTACCAGACGACACATTGACCGGTGACATATTGTCCTAGAACCATGTATGATTAGTGCAGAATAAATATGACATCATCTAACTAATACAGAAAATTCCAAAATAAGGTAGGTGCTTGGTGCCAACCATGCAGGATTTTTTACAATACTCTAATGTACTGCAATAGCTATGCTCACTAATCGTTCACAGACGTAAATAGTATGACCTTCAAACACGATCTACACTTAGCCCTTATAGTACACTAGTCCGCATCAATTGGACTTTCCCAACCATCTTATAGATACCTTGAATTCTCCTTAATGCTATGAGTACATACACTTAATATTATATGACCGTACCTGGGTACAATTTGTAAAACAATTCATAAACACTCAGTAGGAGAGTTATCCTTTACCAAAGTTTCCCGTTTTCTGTGACTACAAGCGCGGTGGATTTGAATGTTATGTAGCGTAATATGAATTAAAGAGATATTGAGGATGACAATGATGTGGAAAAAGGTTTAAATGTATCAGACCTATGTGAAGTGTTGGAAGTGATCCAGAAACTATGCTTCAAAGAGCCATGCCATGCCATGCCCACGCCATGAAAATATGATGCTAGGCTTTGTTCGGGTTGGCGCCTAGGCCGCCTCGATATTATAACCCAATGAATTTTCCCAGGAACTGGCAAACCAGAACCTTACTTTAGTGTGTAATTTAGGATTAAGATATATAACTATAAGGCATAAGGTCACAATAGATAGAAAAGTGGAGATGTGAGAACCATAAGAATTCAAAGTGAAAATTCAAAATTGAAAACGGTAGGCCTAGTTCAGCGAGACGCGGGGCATCGCCCTCAGTGATGCCCGACTTCTCACCAACACAGGTCAGTGAACTTCATCGTGCTTTATTCCGCCCTAAAAAGACTTATCTAGCAGTTTTTACATCTTAAAACCTTGCCTGATGTTATAAAGTGAAGTCATAGTTGTACTAGTGTGTGGTGATGAAAGCCCCTCAGACATTATTCTCAGTGATGCCCGACTTCTTACCAACATAGGTACCACGCGTTCAGAGCGTCTTCTGGCGTCGGCCATGAGCACACTGTGAGGGCCACCCCATGTGAGGTGTGACTACATCGTTATGTTCCTCCACTGTGAACCTGTGGATCCCCTGCATATCACCACCCAGGAATAGGAGCACATAATAGTATGTTTGAGAAGATTCGCGGTCGCCACTTGGAGCGACCTAGAATACCAGGCATGGAAAAAGTAGTTATTGTTTTTACTTGGGAAGTAACCCCTCTCTACTCATCAAGAGTAGTGTGTGAACGAGGTACCTGGCATGTGTACCTAGAAATATCGAGGAGTTCCATACTTGTAGGTGTGGAGTGTACCCGGGATGTGGTGCTATGATATAACATGTGGTGATGTAATGTAACATGTGATGCTATACTCCAACAGGTGGAGCAGTCTGATGTGTTTGGTGTTATGGTAAGAAGGAATGACTGAGGTAAGGAGGTCAGTGATTGTTATGAAGAATAAGTATGTTAATGATACTCATTTGATGTAAGACGTGTATTAAGGCGTAGTGTAATGAAAATCATAGTTGTTTTTCAGAGGAAGGCCAACTCTTCTTGTATTTTGACAGGATGCAATATGTTTTACAAGGAATAAATTAGTTAAGACATGCTTGATGTTTCACCCTTCTTCCCACTATCGATTTGGTCAATGAAAAACCCAACCTAGCTTACTCTGCCCGCTACCTAACGAGCTACATACTGTCCAGGAGGGGGTCTGGTGGCAGCAACCTTAAAATTAAGAATAGAGTTAAGTTATCCCCTTAGATTTAGTGACCCCAGAATCTGGCAGTATAATAAACTGTCTCAATAATGAGTCACAACAGGATATAGAAATTCATGTACTTTGAAGTGTTTATTTTTTCACAATGCAAAGAGACAAATAAAGGCAAGGGTACATATATCACATGTCGAGGGTATCTGGCCACCACTCCCCTACTGTCCAATTTGTTTAAAACATTAATCGATTTTTCCAAAAGTATGATATGACATGAAATTCAAAACTGTTTAACACACAAAGGTTACTTCTTCACATAAGTTTGTGCACACTTGAAAATATTAATGCAGTATACTGTACACCATAATAGATATCCTATAATATCACCGATTCAAATACATACAGGAAAACCCCAGTTAACCAATGGGTTAGGAACAAAAGGACCAGTTCATGAGGAAATTGTTCAGAACCCAAAAGCTAATTCCCTATAAAAACAATGTAATTGTGGGAGGTTAGGTCCTCAACCACCTCACATTCCTTACAAAATTTACACACCTCCATCACTACTTTTAGAAGCTTCCACAAATGATTTCCTCTGCCATTTTTAATGAGTGTTAAATTCCATTGAGTACCAGCATGTACATATTGTATATATTTTCATGCATAAATAAAGTTTCGTTGAACCTGCTTTGTCAGTATATAATAAGAGATTACAAGAAAAAAAAATCTCATGACTGCATCTCTGCTAGTCAGACGCAGTCAACTCTTCTGTTACTGACCCCTGCCATTAATTCGTAGTGTATTTTCTTAACGTAATAGTTGTTCACCTAGGTTTAGATTCCTGGTTAACCTACAAAAAACAACGAAATTTTTCAGGAAAACAACATTATAATTAAATTAGGTGGCATCTCTGCCATAAACTGTAGTCTGACAAAACCTAGCCATACCAAATCATCAGTGCTTACTAGTTTATGTGTGGAGATAATAATCCTTTATTATATGAGAAAAATTTTTTTTTCATGACTACACCTCTGCTTGACTGCTGTGATCTGCCAAACACCAAGGTGGAAAAATTTTTGTTTTATAGTGGTAAGTGTGAAACTTACTGGTACAGTAGTTACCATATACAATACATGTACAGTTGCCAGCAAAAGTTCTCCCACAGCCCTGTGTAGCAAGATTGTAGGAGGACTTTTGCTGGTAAATGAACATACACATTACCTACATTCACAAAAATATTTTTTTTTTGCCTCACTGTTGCTTGCTTCCATTAAAATCATTAAAATAATAAATACTGTTCGCAAGTCTGAGAAAACATTTGTAGTCAGCTGGGAGGATTATTTGTAACATCAAAGTGTCATAACCAGAACCCACATTAACCAGGGTGTTCCTATACATACTGTATATGAACCTCTGCTAATACCTTTCTTACCAGTAATTAAATTTTATACTTTAATACTGTATGTACTAAAACTTTGAACCATTTTTAACTGAAAGAAATTATCTGACAACCAAACAAATAGGAAAGCTCCATGACAGTAAACATATACTGTATAACAAATAACACCTTTACATTATCATCAAATGTATTTGAGCATTCGAGGATTATTTAATTGTACAATGGTGTTTTGGGTTCACGTAATAGTGAGCTGACACAATTTTTACATCATACATAATTATGATCTTGAATTTTACAATAGGTTTAACATCTAGTACAGAAGTCTTCTAAAATGTCTATTGCAGCTACTTTGTTACATTTGTAATCTATGTATGAGAAAACAACTTCCCAGAGATTTAACTAGGATACGTATGCCATTGGACTGGTGGGGATCTGAGGTACAATATTAGTTCAGGACGGGGTATGGCAATTCATCTTGACACCAAGGTTCAAGTCTTGTTAGTACACTGTACTGTACTCACTTTGATGTCCATCTTCTAAATAACTGTAGTGAGCTGCATATTATGTCAGGGATTTTGTTTTCATATTGTCAAATTTTGGGGGGTTATACCGATTTTCACTTCAACCTTTATCTTTGAGTAGCATTTAATTATATGATTTAAATATTCAATCTAATCTGATGCTTTGTTTCATTGGTGGCACTCATAATGCAGCTATATAGGCTGGTCTGACACCATGTGATATTAAACACTAGGATGTCTTCTATTTCTACAAACCCTGTTATTCTCCATTTCTTCTCACATAATTTTCTCCTCTTTTCTGACCCTATACTTCAACTTTCTATATAGTGTAGTTTTTCTTAATGCAAGTTAAGTACCATAACGTCTATTTCACTAAGTACTGTAATGGAACGGTTCCCAAGAAGAATTATTATAAAAATGTTTTTCAGTGACATTAATTCTTCAAAACTGAGGGTATATATACAGATGCTGAATAGCCTCTGTATATGTGAAAATTGTTCTCAGCACAGGACAAGGCAATATTTATACACAAAAATCAACACGCAGTTACTGTACAAATTTTAGTATGCAATTTACAAAATTTTCAAGGTGGAAGTGTTTGCATAATATTCTAATGTACAGTATACACAGGACTACAGTACATCAATAGAACCTGTAATAATAATAATATAAATAATAATAATAATAATAGTAGTTATAACAGTAGAAATAATTATAAATTAATAATATAAATTGTAACAAAAATAATATCTGTAATAGTTATAATAATAACACCATCAATGCTTTACAGCCATTTTCCATACTTGCATACCCGGTAGGTTAACCACAATTACCTGATGGCAGCTTTTCATGCAACATGGTTTTTTTACAGCCTCTGGCTCTCCTCCCCTCCACAATTAGACTCTTGCATCTCTTGACCCAGTACCTCTCATTCATTGTCTCCACATGCCAAAACCATCTCAACCTACCACTACAAACAACTTCACCAATGCCTCAGTGCCCAGCCACCCTCTTAGATCTGAACTGGATTTCCTGTGTTTTAGTGTCACATAGTATACATCCACATCATAATAATAATAATAATAATAATAATAATAATAATAATAATAATAATAATAAGAATAATAATAATAATAATAATAATAATAATAATAATAATAATAATAATAATAATAATAATAATAATAATAATAATACAACAACAATAATAATACACTTTATGACAGCAATACATTCATACCCTATGACATCAACTGTCTCCTGACCAGCAAAATTATACTTCGAGCACATAAAAAGATGGAGCATATAAATTGACAAAGATACTGGTCCAATAAATATTCATATTACAAAGATTTGAAGGAATGATTGAATATAATGTGAAAAACTAGAAGTGATAAAAGAATTCTGATATTCATAGTAGTACTCTACCGGTACTGTATATGTTTGACAAAATTGGGAATAAAGATGTTGAAAAAAGCATTGCAAGAATTATTGGAGGTCTACTGTGAACCTCACTGATGGGATATCTTGTTTGTGGTAAGCACAAGAAGCTTCTATTATGAAAATTTTTTTCCAAACCTTCCATATAAAAGTTTCTAAAGTAATCTAAGGAAAAAAGGAAAGCAGTAGGAGTGAATAACTTAACAGTATTATGAAAAAATGCCGATGCTGAAAACAATAATGTGAGAGATGTGATGGGGGACACGTAAAAATAGACGCAGGCATGAAAATATAATGCAATAATATAAAATGTACAAACTTTGATGAATCATAGCTTGAAGACAATATATGACAGCAGAGATGAAGGTGAGGTAGACTGCATAACACAGGAATATGTAATATAGTTATGTTAAGGTGTACAAGTTTGCCAAAGGAAAGACGAGAGTGATTTGCTGACGTCGCATTCAACTTGAGTGTATATATATATATATATATATATATATATATATATATATATATATATATATATATATATATATATATATATATATATATATATATATATATATATATATATATATATATATATATATATATATATATATATATCCAATATCACAAATCCATTCCAGAGAAGTACAATATTTTAAAAACCATAGTCGATTTTAAATCAAGAGTTTGAGGTTACCCCTATAAGAGTGGCAGTAAGTTTACGTACCTCTCATCACCGCAACCCAGATCTGCTTGGGTTGAATGTGAAAAGGGTGTTTTAAATGTTACCTTCCAAACATCCCAAGTTTTTCCAGGTACTGTGCTCCTGTTTCCTCCTGTACTAACACTGGACCCATGGGGATGGTCCCATCAGAGAAACAGGTGAGGTGAAGATCTAGATACAGTATAGTGTATATAGATGTAGAAGCCTTTTTCCCAGAATATATCAATTGAACCTAACTTGTGTGAGAGATCATTGTACAATACCCGGTATGTGAAAGATATAAGTGGATATACATACATCATGTGACTGGCATCATGTACAAAAATTTAATTCAAACTTTGAGAGACAGCAACAATTGTTCTAATTCATTTACACACTACCAAGAACATAAAATTACTTAAGAAAAATCATTCCATAAGAAAGTTACAGAAATTAAGTAAAAAGGTAATAGAAATTTCAAAACAGGTGAAGAAGAAAAATCATACTACAGCATACTGATAGAAGTGACTACATAATAAGTCAATTATATCAGGGATTATTTTAAGGATATTTAGCACTGGCTGTTACTCCTCAGCTTTGCTCTCATTATAACCACATGGCAAGTTTGGCTAAAATTTTTACTTCATTTGTGATGAATGATCTAATACGCAGTAGTGGAATAACACCCATTTTACACTACACGGAGATTTACACAATACTTAACATTCAGAGGTACACTAACTTGAAATAACTTAGGTAAAGGTCATTGAAAACTGCAACACTATACAGTAACAGGGAACACACATATCAGTCATGAGAATACTATCGGGTAGTTTCTTCATGAGCTGAAACACAAGACTAACTGGATCACTCTTCACCCTTTGACATCGATTATGGCAAGGTCTGTGTTTGGACAGCAGCCTACAATTACCGGAGGGGTTGCATTTTTCATATGCCTGCCATATATTTAAACTCCTCACTTTCTATGTAACTTCCCCTGAGGCTCTGAGGGTTTCCACATCTCTGAAGAACCCATACAGCCAGTGTGTGTGTATTGGATGTCTTAAACTGTACTGTATTTCTCTACATATGTCATCATTATTCAAACAGTATATGTAACTACAGTATAATACTGTAGTACAGAATAACTATGATTCTGAATGAACAAAATTTTTTGGCTGAAAATGTACTAAGTGAGGTTAGGAAGGTAATTATTGTCTTGATTATTAATTTTACATGAAATAAGTTTTTTTATAAGTATATTGTATAATTATCCTTATAATTCTTGGAAATTGCAAAACTCTCTCACCTGGGATGTTCCCAGGGTCCACATCAAAGTCAAAGGGTTAAGTTTACAGAATAAGGCTCATATTCAGAAGATATACCTTCCAAAACACCTTACTGAAGAAATTATTCTTCAGTAAGGGCTGGACTAGTAGGGGAGTACTTAGCCTTTACAGAATGTGGTTACTGGTTTAAGAAGTGTAATTCATCAATGACTTCACTACTAGAGGACATGGAGCACATGGACGACTCAGTTTACATACTACAGTATTACTGATTCTAAACCTACAGTATTTATCACTAAATGTTTTGTTTATTTGGAAAACAAATCAATCATACCTGTATTAAATAAAACAATCCCATACAAATATCAGAATAAATATGATATATTTATCAAAATTGATCATGGTTCAAAAAGTGCAATTGTACAAGGAATCACATCCAATCAATGTGGAACAATATATACCGAGTCAAGTCCTGGTTTCTCGAAAAGAATGGCTCAGAAATTTCTCAATGTTTGCTTATATTTAGCACCTACTTCAGGTACAAGGTTAAATTATTACATCTTTTTAACCCAAACCTATTGAATCACTCATAAACCGCGCATGTTTCTAATTTCAAGTGTGTTCCTTGGATGCATGAAATCTTAATTTTGAATTTCTTTCAGAGAGTTTATTTAAGATTATTAATACTGTACTGATTAATGAAATTATTAAGTAAATATTATAAAATCATTTATTGCAGACAATGTATGAATGCTGGAGTAATTATTATTACTTCCTGTACTGTACCCCAATACTAAAATTCAAGGCACTGTTATCTATATGGTCGTTGACTGCACAGTTAATATTAACCTCCCACAGATATTTAGAAAGTTTTATGATACAGCATCATAACAATAAGTTTATGAGATGAAGAAGAATCAGATTCACTATACAGTATAGAATTGTACTGTATTTATAGATAAATACATACTGTATTCTATTACCTGACTTGACATTTCAGTACAGTATCAAGCACTTTGTTAACTTATATTATTACTTCCTGTAGCAATATGGATAAATTACATTAAATAAACAGGAAACTGATAGCTTTGATAGTTCCAGAACTGTGAATATCCACAAGGTGAAAAGTGGAAAAGTGCCAAAAATTATTTTTGTATGAAGTCGACAAAAATAATAGTTTTGTAAATATTCCATTCTTGAAAGTAAAGCCCAATTCTTGTTTCATCTCATCCCCATAATAAAGAATGTCCAGTATTTAATAACCAATGTTTATCACATAGTGTTTAATACTGTAACTGGAGTTAAGATTTTGACTCCTAGAGCACATTTACTATAAAAGCTTTCAAATATTATATCAAGAAAAGTTATGTTGGTTACCTCATTACTGTTTAGATAAAAAATATTTAAATTCATTAACTACAGTGTGAGTAAATACTTGAAATAGTTAAGTTCTTTGATACCACAAAGAATGGTGAATGCTCTTTTTCCCAAAATATTATTAATTACATGTACAAGCTATAAGTGACTTGTTTTTGTATTGCATAAAATTAAATCCTTAATACCTATAAGCCAAGAGTACAATAGTACAATACATAATTCACTGAATCAAGGTTTTTTTTTTTAATCTAAGGCAGTAATATTCTTTTCCCAAAGGATTCCAAGCCCAACTCTTCTAAAGACATCAATACTGACAGAAAACACAATCTTTATTGAAACTCTTAACTCTTACTAAAAGTTTCAATAACACCTATCATGGCCGATCTCACAGAACATCTTTCCCTAGGCAAATATTTACTAACTCTTATAATTGCTTACCAACCTCCTCACATTTTAGACCAAGTGACTATACTCGTGTAAGATCCACATCAACAGCCTAGAAATAAGATCTTCAGACATTCTCCATTTTGCTCTATAATACTGATGGACAGAAACAAAGTTAAATAATGAATCTGACAATCTTTCATCATCCTCAACCAAAGTAAAATTTATCTTAATCTCAAATGTAATAATTTCTTAAGAGTATTTATGAATCAGAACCATTAGTTATGTACTGCATAAAAAAAACAGCACAATCAAATATGTATCATTGTTTCCTTGTACAATACTGTACTAAGATTCAATGTGGTGCACAGGAGGTTTGATGACTGCCTTGGTAATGAGGATGTTGAATGGCTTTATGAAGTGTTATCAGATCATACTACAAAACCTTCATTGAAAACCATCTAGTCTGGAATTCAAAATGGCAATGTCTTTTATACTTAGTACACTACTATACTCAATTAACAAATGGACTTTGATCAGAAATTTTACCATCTCTATACAGTATAAATATTCTACAAAAATCAATAAATTTGGTGATGATCTATTCACAAGTGTTCAGACTTGCTACTGTACCTTGAAACAAGCAAAGTGCAATACTGTACAGAGAATCTAATATAATTTTTTACTCTGAATTTCTGTTTTCACATACAACACAAATGTACAGATCTTAGCCTTACAACATTTAAGATTTATGATAGCACATTAAAATTACACTGGAAGAGCAAGTAAATAGACTACAGCAGAAGTACAGGTACAGACTCCCCAAAAAATTACTGTAGGTATGGATACTAAAAGTGGTGCAGTTACCTTCTTGTACTGTATGTATGATAAGGACAATCCTTGAAAAAATTTAAGATAAAAGACTTATCACTGTATTGACTTTTATCTAACAAGTTTATTAATGCATATTATTTATTACAGTACCTGTACAAAATTGCATACATTTCTAGATACTACTGATGGACTCAAGCACTGCATAAACATGATACAAACAGCATCTTTGTTCTGATATGGCAGTAATAGATTTAACATACAATTTCTCTAGTCTTGCTTTATCTATACAGGCAGGTCCCTCGGAATGAGTAAACGATAAACATATGAATTTGGTTTAATAAGCATAGCATTTCAGGGTATGAAAATTCAATAAGCTTGTACTGTATTCAATCTAAAGAGCAAAATTCTGATTAAACCAGCTAGCATTATCATTATGAAGTCTGTCTTTGTCATTGGCTGAGCGGCCAGCCAGACTACAGTGTATTGCATTTGTAAACTCGTTTTCTATATTCCGAGGAGAAGTTTTTATTCAACAATTATGTAACACCTATTACTGTGTGTCAGATTGATGGGTCCTAAGTTCAGTTTTAAATACCACTTTCTTTTCAAAGAAATTACGAGTGTTTGTATGACTTTGAAATCAGAAATTGTTCATAGTAATGAGTCCAAACTTGGTACTGTACCCCAATGTATTCTCAGCAACTCTTATTCAACATATTGCGAGGTGCAGTCAGATATATATAATTATTTATACACTGTACGGTACTCCTCCTCCTCGTAGGAAAGTTGTAAGACTGGATGTTAATATAAGACAAAGTAATGTAATCAATTCATCTACAATACTTGAATATGATAAAGCTAAAAAAATACTTGAAAAACATACACAAAAATTTATTAAATATAACAATTATCTCTGGCCTAACGAAAGAATATTACATATACTGCATACATACCTTTTTGCAGGAGGTGGTTGGCACTTCACAATGGATTATCAGTGAAGATGTTCTCTCCCTGACATCTATTTCATGACTGACTTGTTGGGCATCTTCTGATCAAGGTTACAAGGTCAATCTGGTCAGCTTGGGACAGTCACAGCTGGGCTCTAAGTTCTTCTTGTGAAATTTAGTGTCACCATAATTTAATTTCCAATTAACTGAGGCCACGACCAGACGACGACATCGTAAGTCAGTGGCATCACTGATAATTATAAGCCAATCACAGTACAGTATATCACCATGCACTGACCAATCAAGTGACTGGTACGTATAAGAATCCATGCTTATATTAATAATGTAAAATGGTAAAACTTAAGTCACCAAAAACACACAAAGTACATCTTCAAATTGAATTGTACACTCCCCTTCTGTCTCCAGGTGCCATGAAAATCTTGAGGACATAGTGGTTATTCTGTGTTTGTTTGTCAGGGCTCTTGGTTGGTTGTACAGGCTATATCTCAGGCACTTTTTGAGCTAGGAGGCTGAAAGTTAGTTGTTAATTAAAATACATGCTCATTCACTGAATTTTCATACCCTAAAATACTATGCTTGTTAGATCGAATTCCTGCTCATCAGTTATTCATAGCGTAGTTAGGTTCAAATGCTAAAACCACAGATTAAATAAAACAACCACAAATTTTATTGTGGTTAACATAATCTCTTTATCGCACGCCCCCCGGTATGTCTACAAATACTGTATATAATTGAATTAAACTTAACAATTATATAAACCCCTTATAATACCAGTAAGTAATTGTAAATGTACATAGTGGACATAGATAAAGTGAGTCTTAAAGTTGTCATTTCATAACTCCATCCAGCTTTAGCACAATACTTAATATACAATGCAAGATATGTAGATCCTCTTCAAACAGGTATATTCAAGGGTGAATTCTGAGTGAGTGAGAAGCACTAAAGTTATACACCCTTGCCTGTGAGGACATCAAATGTATAACCATGGCATACAGTACTGTATGGATGATGATGCCAACTAGTCATCATGTATAGCCAGCAAACTTTAATTTCACTTCTTATGAATATCTACAGTATACAAAAATATTAATGGGTCACAGGAGCTGTTTGTCTTTTTGACAAGAAATTTTTCAATACTGTTTTCATGATACAGTACAGTAATAGAGTACGACATTGTTATTATCTTACAGAATGACACAATCACAACGTCAAGGCATTCCTTTACATTATTATATTCAAAACATTTTAAATTAGCATAACAAACCTCTCCTGGCATAAATCAAGATGTAATAATAATGTCTTCAAAACTTAATAAAACTAATGAAACACTTCATCCATGAGCTACTCCACAAACTGATATAATAAGAATTAAGAGTGCTCTTAATAAAACATTTGTAGTACTATGATGAATTGTAAGTAGAGTATTGAGATATCTTTCATGCATACCTTTGAGGTTTTTTGAAGAGAACAATTATTCAACAGTTAAAGTGTCTGTCATTCTTTAATGCAATTTCTCTTTTGTGTGGTTCAAGGGCTTAAAATGTCATTTAAATTTGCAAAATTATATAAATTCTCTTGAATTGTGGATGTTAAGATTTTTACACATGTACAACCCATATCAGGAATTATTCTTTATAAATATTCCAAATTAATAACAGTGAACATCAGTTGTAAAGACATTACCTGTACAGTACTTATAAATGTTCAGCACAAATCTTATTTGTATACAATATATTATAAGCAAACATTCATACGACTAAAAAATCTAATAGCTTACATGCCATTATAAACAACCTTGATATTACTTGGGAGAGCCCATAGAGGGATTGTCATTGTCACAGCCATACCACAAAGAACACTTACTGTACAGTATGTTATGGTAGCTATATTATGTACTGCCTAACTAACTTGTCATGTGAAGTCCAATGTATCTTTCATCTCTATACCTATTTCCTGTAAGTGTCAGAGCTTCTCACTATACGTAACTGAAATACACTAGAAAGGCGTTCATACCTGATACTGTACCTGTATTTCAGTTTTATAAATATACACAGACAATGCACATCTAATTGCTCTTCCCAATATATCACAAAGCTCCCTCAAACAAAAGCATGTTGGTGATCATTGCAGTGATAACACTTATGAATATATAAAAGACTTCAGTAAAAAAAAAAAAGATGTATTTCTAGTCAAAATTAACAAAAGTAGTTGCTTGATGTAAATCTAATATAACTAAAAAATTTAAAACATAAAATCAGAATTCAACAGCCCAAAATCTATAACACAGCTCTGGAACCTTACACAGTACAAGCTCAAAACATAGTTTACTGCAATATCAAAATTCACAAACCTTATATAATACCTGTACTGTACAACTAAATATATTAAAACTCCTTCATATAATCTGTGATGAAGAACTGAAGCTGAACCAGGAGATCCAACAGAGACCACAACACCGTCCTTTTGAGCAAAGACTGGCAAACAGTTTTCTCACCATCCTAACAATAACTATGGTGGCACTTCAACTCTCAGACCAGTTCAAGAGATGTCAAAATATTTCTTATTCAAGGACTAATCTGTTTATTTGTTGTATCACAAATTATATTATCATTTTTCTATGTTACTACACAGAATACTTTTGGATGTCAAATTTTCTTAACCCAATGAGTAAAAAAAAATGGAAATTATGTACGTAACATCATTTCCGTAACAATACTTAATACTATCAGAATCAGTTCTCAAATATATAAGAACGTGTCTTATATCACAAATACTTAATGCAATTACTCTTATGAATTAACATAAAAAAACCTGTTTTTTTAAAGTAATTATTAGATGTTTTAATTGCCTGTATGTTGGCCTGGCGAATTGGCTAGGAATTAACATACCTAGCTGACGTCGCATTCAGCTTGAACAAAAATAATGCATTTCTTTATCCAGTCTGGAGTAATCTATAAATGAATTTATATACTAATATGAAAAGAAGAAAAATACAGTACAGTATACAATATCTAAAATTTATAGCTCCAAAAATATTAACTATAGTATACTCTCAAACAGCATTGTAACAGCATGAAATAGTAACAACTATGATTAAGCATTATTTGATATCTCCATGATCTTTAAAAAGAATCTTTGCCATATCTTGACAAATGGGTTAACATACATTTCTCATTAAAAAAATCCCCAAATGTATGCATAAAGAGCAAAAACACCATGCAGCATTTTGCTTCCATGCCTTTGACCTTGACATTTGATTTAATTTACAAAAGGCTTGGGTCACAGAATTGCTTAAGAAGAGCAATCTTAACAGTACTTGCACAAAGAACATTCCGACATGGTTAGATTGAAAGTCAGTCAAGTGATGCTGATGAAGATGTCAAATGTTACTCGCTGTATTAAAGATGAAAGATCTTTGACTAACTTGTACGGAAAATATTGGAAATGTTCCATGAGAATCAATACAATAAACAATCTTTTGCTTGTTCAAAAATTGTAAGAAACTATATGTACTGTATTTCAAAACTGAGGCATCTAGAATAGAAGTGATGAATTCCTCCAGATCCTCTTCTGAGTTAATCGCGTTTAAAGAGTGTTGCCTGCTTCCCCAAAGTGCCGGAGGGTGGAGGTATAAACACACTTATGACAGGACAGAAATTTAGTCTGTGTGATAAACTGTCCTATACAGATTGAAATTTGAAGCACTTTAAACGTTTGATGAAATAAAAAAAATGAGAGGGTGTCATGTACATCACTCCTAACCCAGACACCTCAATATAAAATTCTTACAAGGTTTCTTTTATTGATATCCATCTAAAAAATTGGGAGAGATTTCACTAACTTTCTCACTAAAATCTACATCATCCTAATTTAGTCAAAAATTCTCGATACTGTAGTACATGTACAGTATGCACAGGGGAAACTACCACTGTAAATAATGAAAACTTCAGGTATAACATATAATTTCTGCCTAGTTAAAGCTTAATTTCTTTACTAGTCATTAAGATTCAGATGCCATTACAGCACTGACTAATCTTAATGTGGCTGTTTCATAGCACTGATAAAAATACTCTGTTAAATCAACTTTCATAGTCAATGAACAAAGAGAATTAAATCCTATACCAAAAATATAAAATGATGCAGACTTTTGGAATCAGTTATAGAAAACATGCA
This sequence comes from Homarus americanus, assembly GCF_018991925.1. NCBI lineage: Eukaryota > Metazoa > Arthropoda > Malacostraca > Decapoda > Nephropidae > Homarus > Homarus americanus. The sequence goes on from NW_024737097.1 coordinate 17,601,332, forward strand.
ATTTATATAAAAGAACTATGTACCGTATATACTGTAATCATGTAAGACAAAGCAGCCTCAGTTGCCCATGGAAGCACTATCATGGCCCTGTTGAGGCAGCCTCCATAATTCTTTGTGCAAGTGGCAAAAATTGACTTTTATGACAGTTAAATACTGTAGCCTGTACTTACAAAAGTGTTCATTAAGTGTTTTTAACATTAGGTGGTCAACACTTGAAGGTGTAGACTAGAGGTGTTAAACAGCTGTGGTATTTGGGACAAATGATGCTTTACTACATTGTTTGAAATGTAGAGCAGGGGATATGTGATATAGGGGGAAATAAAATATGCTGTACAGTAGTAAAATCAGTAAGACACCAACTTCCAAATCTGTTTCACTAATATCTCCTTGATTAAATGAACCCATACTATAGGAAAATCTTGAATTACCCCAAAACTATACACAACACCGTCGCTAATTCGATATTGTCAGAACACTTAGTTGATAAACTTAGCCAAGAATATATAGATTTATCCCAACTCATCAAAATTACTGTACCTCACAGTTCTGAATTTTTGCCACAACTCGCCTCCAATTTGAGAGAAACCTGTAATTTTTACAGGACCTGTGACTTCATGCTTAATAAAGGAAAGTTTAGCATGGCAAGGAACTTTAACTGTACTGTGACCGATCGCCCAAGCGGCTAACGAGCCGATTATTTGGTGAAGAGGACAAAAGAAAAAGAAAAGTAACAGATGTGACCGATCGCCCAAGCGGCTAACGAGCCGATTATTTGGTGAAGAGGACAAAAGAAAAAGAAAAATAACAGATGTGACTGATCGCCCAAGCGGCTAACGAGCCGATCAGTGGTGAAGAGGATAAAAGTAAAGTAAGTAATGTACTGTTTTTCCTACAATATTTTCTTACATTGCTCTTCAGTCATTTTATTGCTTCTGGAGGTTTTTTTTTCATTACAGTAGAACATATCTCTCATTACATAATAGAAGGCATGAGTTATGTTAAGAATCTGAAATTAAATTTGATTTTTTTTAATCAAGAAATCATCTTGCAAATTCTACAATGACAAAAAATATCAAATTAGACCAAAAATATTAATTGTGAACATCGAATTGACGAGGGTTCAATGTACCGGTATCTATAAATGCAAATTATAATACCAGGTAATGTAAAAAGGTATTTGCAGTAGCTGCAATAACCCTGATACAGTACCTGTATTCAGTGTCATATCATAATTTTTGGATTTAAATAAAAGGGGAAACAAAATCAAATGCTATCAAAGACATAGAAGTCACAATACTCAAAGTTCCCCCTGACTGACAAACCTACAACTACACACTTATCGCCTTTTGAAATTAAGAGAGATAATCCTTTATTGTTAACAGGCATACAGTACTTAAGTTTAAAATCTTGTTTGTGCACATATACTTGTACCACATTCACTTCTTCTATTTAAAAAAGGGATGTGCTGTACTTAACTTGCTTCCACGGTAAGATGTTTCCTAAATAAGAGAATAAAAAAAAAATTCTCATGAACAATGCAAGTCATATTGAATATTCCAACTTTTTAATAAATAATTAGTACTGTACATGCTGAATTTCCTGGCACGAATGAAAAATGTACATTCAACTGCAATTCTATTCAACTAAAATATAAAACACGTACACATTGCAAAGTCAATTAGAACAAAGCGTGTACATGTATTTGGCAACCAAATTTTCTCAAGATGTTGGCACATCATTGTAATTGTTACTATTTGGTTCTTGCATCCCATAAAAATGATCTGAGGATTTTAGTGAGAAAAATCTCAATACCTGACTGCAATATACCAATAGCATACAAAAACAAATTTCTACTTGAAATACATTGTACCTTCCTTGATAACAAGAACTTGACTTTTAATACTGACTGTTATAACAGGTACTATATAAAACTAATACCACCTTCAAAACTTGAGTGGTTTCAATTTTAGCTGTGTCTGTCAGCTCTATGAGCAGTAATCTTGACAGATGAATCAACTCACTCACTCAGTGAGATAACTTTTCTTGCTCAATCAGTGCCATCCAGCCTGCACTGAAACAATGTATGATCATTTCTTGGTCACTTAAGGTTTTCCTTTCTCTCTTTCAAGTAAGAAAACTTATAATTTTCATTAAAGTGGAGTGACCACTCTGGAATATCACTGTAATCAGAGTGCATGTTTTATCTAAAAGACAGCTCTACCAAATGTCAGCTTTTAAGATTTTCTGTATTAAGTTACAAAATACCTGATATCCATTACAAAAGACAAGATGGATGGGGGATCTTTTTCAAATGTGTGACTAATATAATGAACCTCGCCGCATAAACTTATCACTGGTGCGCAAAAGCTGGAGGGATACACCAAGATTGAAATTCCCAAGCTCCTTATTTAGCAACGTCTTAAGCACAACACTGAGGTCATGCGCAAGACGCTGCCTCTCTTGTCTAAGAACATCAGTCAATACAGAATTTAAGAATCTGCTAACCAGGGCACCTCCGGTCATCTGTGAGAGGCGACATCGTACACTCTCTAAGATAAGGTCACTGGTCAAATCTCTCACCTCTAGACGTCCTCGACATTCTTTCAACTTAACCCGAAGAGTAACCTGCAAGGCCAATATTAGAATTATCATATGTCTACATAATAATATTGATCCTACTTACATATCTCAAAACATATACCATATACAGCAAACCTTCGATATTTACAGTATACAGAATCGCAAATTTTATTTACCAGATATTTGCAATTTAGTCAATGTAAACGTATTCACAATTGACAACTCCTAACATCTAGTACAATATTTGTAGTTTGGGTGGTATGATCAGTGCTGGCAGCTCAATAGTCAATACATACAGTAGTGGCTGGAGGAAGTTTAGGGAGTTGCTGCCTTCACATGAAAAGAGGCATGTAACTGGCATGAGAAGGGTGTGTTGTGTGGCAGTGAAATGTGGGTGGTTAAAGAGGCTGACATACACAGGCCTGAGCAAACTGAAATGAAAATGTTTTGTCATGGGTATGTAATATGTCACTCAAAGATATGAAACCCTGTTCAGAACTTAAAGGGTAGCTGAGTATTGAGAGTACTATATCTTGTATTTTCTCTATTATTAAAGATGTTACTGTATATTATTTATAATAAATCATACACCATAAGAGGCTGATCATACGAAAATATAATAATGAATAAAAAATAAAAACATGACTAAACTGGAGTGCAGGGCAACACCCCAGTATCCCCTCATCATTCGTGACTCATGTTAGGCGTACAGGAAACCCGATTACACCACTGTATTCAGTGAGCTATTATCCCATTTATCAGATTTTTTTTAATATTTTACCCTTTTTTAAAACCCAAATCTTTCCCTGTCAGAACAATTACAGGCCTATGTAAAAAGCTCCCAACATTTAAGGGTTAAACACTAAAGTAATACACTGTGCAAAAACAATTTAGAAAGTACAGCTACAACAAAACCTGGAAATTTCATGTGACAGTACTTGCCTATACCCCAGCATACAAACATCGATGATATTAATAAAATTACAATAAGTCTTGCATTAACTTAATTGGTACAATCGGCAGAAGAAAAAAATTCTGGAACAGCTGAGAACAACCTATTTCAGAATGAGCACTATGGCTCTTGTCATCTCAATGGTTTGTTATTACTTGGTTGCAAAGTAACACTCATTATTCCATGATAATGTATGTTGCTTGTCTTTATAGTATTTATGTGTGAAAAGAAGTAATTTAATTTGCAATAAAACTTCCTCAGAAAGCAAGGTTCAGAATACTCGTTCATTTTGTTGTATTGTATGACGTTTAGAGCGTTCGTGAACTTCTTCGCCAAATGTACACAGTCGATCATAGTGTGGAATTTGCTTTATTTTGGCGATCATTTACGGAGGTTTTACAGTATTTATCCAAAAGATAATAAAGTGTACTGATTACGACTACTCTACTGTATAAGTACAGTATTGTACAGGTACAGTATTGCCAAAGCGATTATCATATAAGTATATCAATTAAAAAGATATTTACTACTTTTACTATGTAATTCAATGATTCTTTGTAGTACTGTATGAAGAAATTTAATTGTTGTTTTCTTTGCTTTTAAACCCCTTTTGTCTCTGCCATTAGTTAGTTCAAGTTCTCATAATTACTAACATTGTTACATGCTTAAAGACTTTAGTTGTTGAAGTCCAGTAATAACATTATAACTTCAACATCAAGGAAACACACAAAGCAGCATTAATACAGTACGTATTAATTTATATTTGATTGATTCATAAGTCCATAATGCAGTTAATGGCATGATCATTTACCTTTGCATTGTTGGTTGTGACTGTAAATGGTCCTCGAGCTGAGATTGGAATCACCTTCAAAAGCTTACCCTGGAGGTCATACTCCCCATTAAGCTGGAGTGTGTCAATACCAAGACATACTATTAATGTTAGCAACTGGACATTAACTCGTACATCTTCAATAATAAATTCCGAGAGGCCCTGTAAAATAGAATTAAAATAAAATTAATTTTTGTCAATTAATTACATACATAAGTTTAAGCATAGCCTAACCTACCCATGTTGGGGAAAAGAGAAGGAAGAAATCTGGAGAATGAAAATTCTCATGTTCAATCACTACAGGTATGTCAAAAGGTTAACTCTGAGAAGCTTATTTGGGGATGTCTGTTGATGTACTATTTACTGTAATACAGTATTGTATAAGAGCACAACATTAAATAGATTACAGAACTTCATGATTTAAGGTGGATGAAATGTTTACAAAGATTAGCCATTTTCACAGCATAAGGTAAAGTACATGATATAACTATGCATGAAATGTTTAAATGATATGTAAATTACCAAAAAACAAAACTTACAGTAAGGCTCATATTGTACAGTCTGACAGTGATATTAAGAGCAGAGTTCTGATGAGCAATGACCTGAGTCTCCAAGGCCATAGGGTCCATGGGTGGGGCCACAATTCCTCCGCTGCCCTCCTCTCCCTTCATGGACTCCCGCAGTGATGCCAGGATTGCCCTGATGGCCTCCTCCCCTGCTGCACTTACTGCCCCTCCTGCATATAAGAAAAGTATGGTGGTGTTTGAAGTACTAGAAAAAATACTTAAATAAAGTACAGTTCTGGTACTCTAAAAAAAAAAATTACTCAAGTAAAAGAAGTACAGTACTGTATTGCTCATTCTCGTTGCTTTTTTTTGGGGGAGGATAAGCCCACCCGGGCACAGGTCACTGACCCACATCAGGGCTGGGGGATATAATAATAATAATAATAATAATAATAATAATAATAATAATAATAATAATAATAATAATAATAATAATAATAATAATAATAATAATAATAATAATAATAATAACAATAATAATAATAATAATAATAATAATAATAATAATAATAATAATAATAATAATTATTCATATTAAATAAAATTTATAATAAAAATACAAAATTACAAATTAAATAATAATAATTTATACCCTAGTAAATAAAATTTATAATACAAAATACAAAATTAAAAATTAAATAATATAATAATAATGATAACAATAATAATAATAACAACACAAATTACAATAATAATAAAGAACCATAAAGATATGCAAAAATTAAACAATCAATAGTGAGAAACAATATGTATGTATGTTGTGTAGTCAATAGTAAGAGAAACAATTGAGACCCTACTGTTGAGTGTAAATGAGGCAGAAAGTCATATCAGCAACCTGGGACTTGGTCACAATTTTTGCGATGCCATATAGCAGCAGGGTCTACCAACATAAGAACATAAGAATGGAGGAAACTGCAGCGGGCCTATTGGCCCATACTGGGCAGTCCCGTTTACACCCAACCCCTATTGCTCATATGAGCATCCAACCTATGTTTGAAACAATTCAGGGTATTCGAGTTAATGATGATATTTGGTAACTTGTTCTATTCATCCACTACTCTGTTTCCAAACCAGTGTTTACCTATTTCACGCCTAACTCTAAATTTGTCTAATTTAAAACCATTGTTACGAGTTCGCTCCTGGTTGGATAGTTTGAGTACCTTTGTAATGTCCCCTTTGTTTAGCCCTGCCTTCCACTTATACACCTCTATCAGGTCGCCCCTCGCTCTACGTCTCTCAAGGGAGTGCAAATTAAGATGCTTTAACCTGTCTCTATACTCAAGGTTCCTAATGCCCGGGATTAGTCTTGTCATTCTCCTCTGAATTCTTTCCAAGGATTCTATATCCATTCTGTAATACGGTGACCAGAACTGAACTGCGTAATCCAGGTGTGGTCTCACAAGAGCAAGATACAGTTTTAGGATGACCTCGCTAGTCTTGTAACTAACACTCCTTTGTATGAACCCAAGTACTTTATTAGCCTTGTTACGAGCAAAAACACATTGTTTACTTGGCTTAAGGTTCCTGCTTATCATTACTCCTAAATCTCTCTCGCAGTCGGATTTCTCTATGGCATCGTTGTTCATCTGGTATCTGGTTTCCCTGTTTACATCTCCTATACTGAGCACTTTACATTTGTCCACGTTGAATTTCATCTGCCATTTTTCAGACCATTCGAAAAATTTGTTTAGATCTTCCTGTATACAGACAACACATTAGGATTCCAATATCTTCCCAGACAGTAGTACGCTCACCCCAAATCCTGATCCTCGTAAATTGTATAAATACGGCCAGACCATTCTACACTCGGCTTCCTCAGAAACCTCCTCGCCCTACAGGACCTCTGAGCAAGTTTCTCCTCACCTAGTCACTCCTAAGCACTGCGCTGTACAACAATATATATACAGAAAGCGCATTGTGAGTTTCTATCCTACCTCATTCCTGAGTGTGAGATATCTACATGTACGTACGTTTGTGTGCCCATAATAAGAGAATTGACAACTGGCCACATACAGTACGCTACAAGTACTCGGCATAAAAATGCCATTGCCCCCCCCCCCTCAAAAATAAGAATTAAGATATATAGTAATGTAGTGCTAATAGTGTACTCAACAAACCAAATTATTCTGAATCACCCAGGTGCTTCCAGTAGCCTGTACGGAAAAATAGCGTAATTATAACGCATTAATAACAAACTACAGGAAAATGTTTTAATGATTCACAACATTATTTGCCTGAACAATTTTAAACAAATAATTATCTAATATGTAAAAATATTATGTGCTGTACAGTAACAGGGAATATAAACCTATAATTTTATGAGTAGGCCTATGTATAGAGTTTAGTATTATTGCACATACCCTGCACTCTACAGTACTTCTCATTTACTGTATACTGTATATAACAAAAGCTAATTTTCATAGTCTATTATGTTTTTACCACAAAATAATGTAAACACATCTTTTCAGACTGAAAACTAATCATGTGTGAAGTATACTGAGGTAATATTTTGTTTTCCCATTTTCTCGAGGTACGAAAGTTTTTACCTTTTATGGAAACATTCACTCAAGTTGGAGCCAAGGGCAAACCAAAGTTGTCAAGTATTTCCCCTAAAATAACAGTTAACTTCTACTTTCGTTTAAAAAGATAGGCTATGGATAATTGTCCGGTTGTTGGTTAGGTACAGTAGTTATTTTAGAGTAACACCAATGATAGAATTGGACGAAACCATGAGGAAACGTTACCTAACCCTACCTAACTTACAAGAAAAATCTTTTAGAACATACCTACGACACTGAATGGAATCTAGTTTCCATTTACATATTTAATGGATTGTAATTTACGTTTCCATACAGTATTGCACAATTCTATCAATTCCACATGGTGTTAATCTTAAAACAAACCTACCTAACCAACAACCGGACAAATATCCACAGCGAAAATAAATACGGTCTATTATACACCCACATTCCTGGGTATTATTCAAATTCTTTTATTTCAAGCGGTATTAAGAAAATATAGGAATATGAACTGCTAAATTACCAAGAGTTTATACAGTATTGTAGAGTAGATTAAATTTACTGTAAACTGTGAACAGGTGCACGTCACTTCATTATACTTAACAGAAAACAAACAATACACACATTTGACTCAAAACAAATCAGTTGTGTTTTATCTGATTGAACAAACCACCAAGCCACAAACACCGGAAGAGTAAAAAGATTACACTGAATCAACACCAGATAACTTTTTCTCATTAGTCACATTTTAACCCTTTGGTTTGAAAAGATATAAAAAATACACCATCATATATAAGTGTATGTGAAGGTTAAGGTACTTACCCTCCTCTGCAGCCGAGTGTTCCGTCATTCCTGCCGTGTACCGCACCATCACTGACTGCTCAACATAGTTTACTTTCAGGTCCTTCAGCCACACCAGCCAGTTCACGCCACGCGCACTGTCACTTGTTACGCCTTATTTTTACATTACCTTGGCCAAGTTACCCTTCTCAAAGCATTCAGGTTTAATAAATTGTGTGCAAGAATATCTAGGTTAAATGCGGCACTACACATGGGAGGAACAGTGAGGGGTGTTATTGATCGAGTGGTGGTAACTGTTACTCGCGCGAGTGCTACAAGTGACTGTACTGATATGCGTCACACTCTCCAGCCCGCCACTGTGCTCAACCCTGCCGTTTTATATGCTGCTCATGATACTCCCCCTCCCCCCCCTAATCCATCATCACGTGACATACTTTATGCAGAGAATGTTGTAGCTTTTGTAGTTTTTAACTAATACTCACTAGTTTTGGATAATACTCCTTCGTGATTTTTGGTATTTAAGATTTTTTCTTTGAGTAAATTAGTACTAGAACAAGATGTTACGAAAAAGAATACAGTAGGTCCTTTGAATTTTTTTATGGTTATAAAAGAAGTATTTAACTCTCAATTCTCACACGATATAAAGTCAAACAATGTATACTTGTACCTACAGTATGTTTGAAGTTTACATACTTGAGAATTGGCACCTAATTAATTTGGGAGAACTTTTTATTCATCTGTCACGTGAAATAGATGAATTAATTGTCCATTTCTAATTAGTTTCTAGGAATAGCTTATACCTGTGTGTTTTTATGGGGTATAGCCCACCCGGGCACAAGTCATGACGGGGTCTGGGGAGGTAAAAATAAGGGTAAAAAAAAATTACCGTAGAGGAGAAAAAGAAGGTTATCATGGCGTGCGGTCTACAAATATAGCTTTGGTCTAACCTAAAACTATAAGGCTGTAGTGGCTCCTCTCCCCTACAACTTCCAACTGATGACTGAGCTCCCACACGCCTACCAGCCAATCAGCGTACAACCAGCGACGCTGGTAGACCTACTCCACATGTCCAGGACTTTCACCACAAACTTCATGGCAAGACTATCTTCTCGAAGATCGACTTGGAGCGTGCTTTCCACCAGATCCCAGTAGCACCTGCAGATACCCAGAAGACAGCCATCACCACTCCGTTTGGACTCTTCGAGTACACTTTCATGAGTTTTGGCCTACGCAATGCAGCACAGACTTTCCAGAGGTTCATGGACCATATGCTTCGCGACCTCGATTTTGTCACCGTCTACATTGACGACATCCTCGTCGCATCTTCGACGCCTGCTGGCCCACCCCGCACCTAACGCCCGGACCACTCTCACAACAGACGTTTCTTCTACTGCAGTGGGCGCTGTCTTACAGCAGGAGATCAACGGAATTTTTATGCCCGTTGCTTTCTTCTCACAACGGCTTCACCCACCACAACTCAAGTACAGCGCCTTTGATCGAGAACTCCTGGCCATATACCTGGCTGTCAAACATTTCCAGCACTTCCTCGAGGCCCGTCAGTTCACCATCTTCACTGATCACAGGCCCTCGCCCACGCCTTTCGCTTCAGCTTCCCCAGTCACATACATCTCGCGGTCCTGCGCCACTTGGCTTACATCTCGGAGTTCTCCAGCGACGCCCAAACACATTAGCAGCAGCCACAACGAGATCGCCGATGCTCTCTCGTATATCCAACATTCTTCCCCGGCCTCCACCCATTGATTATGGGCAGCTAGCCGCTGCTCAAGAGAACGACTTAAGACCTGGCAGCATACAAGACATTCCTCAGGCTCATACACTTCAAGAACTCCCCTGTTCCTGGCATCGGCGAGAAACCAGGGTGCGGACGACATCCTGTGGGTAGCCTAGACCGCTCGTGCCTCACGCCCACAGCCGCTGGGCTTGTTTTCAATCGCGATCTATGAACCCCAGCCACCCGGTGTGCGGGTTTCCAGCGCCTTGGTCAGCAACGCGGTCGCTTGGCCCGCATCAAGTCTGATATCAAGAAATGGGCTGCCCAGTGTCTGGCCTGCTGTCCCTCCAAAATACATCGTCACATAATGGGTTCCTCATAAACCTTCCCTATTCCCAAAGGACGCTAAGTGGTACATTCTCGACATCATGGGACCTCTTCCATCATCCCACGGTAGCACCTATCTTCACCTGCACGACCGCTTCACCAGGTGGACAGAAGCAATTCTTATGCCCAATGCTACAGCAGAGACTGCTGTCCGCGCTTTCATGTCCGTTGTTTCCTGTTTTGCCTCCCCTCGCAACCGTAATCAATGACCTAGGAGTTCAGTTTGAGTCACAACTCTGGCAGCACCTCCTAAGGTGCCTCGGCACGTCTAGACAACGCACTACAGCATACCACCCCTCAAGCCAACGGCATGGTGAAAGTGTTTTCACTGGCAGCTGAAGGACGCCCAAGGCATACACAGTACGAATTCTTACAGCTGGACTGATGCGCCTCCTTAGTGCTCCCGGCATCCGCGGCCACACAAGGAGGATATGGACTGTAGCCCAGCAGATCTTACACCAGGCGCAGCCTCTCGCCTACCCGATTTCTACTCCCTCCTGACCCCCAATTAAACCACTCCTGCCGCTTCGTCACGACTTCTACTCCAAAAGCTACGCATAAGCAGTTTCTGCATTCAGAGCTACTGCCCCACGCCAGCCTCTCCTCGGCGCCCTGTACACATCCCTCCTGCACTACTCACAGCCGAAAGATGTTTTCGTCAGGCACGATGCTCACCGCAACCCATTACAACGCCCCCACGATGGACCCTTCCAGGTGGTTACCGTTCAGCAAAGTTCCTGACGATTATCCAGAATGGCAGGCATGACACCGTTAGCATAGACTGAGTCAAACCGCCACCTTACCTGCTGAGCCCCAGCCCAGCAGCACACTCAACAAACTACGGCTTGCACCAGTCGACCAAGAAGTTACCACTGCAGCAACACCACGCTCATTTACATTTCTGGGCACCCTTTTCACCCTCAGGTACCCCTGTTCTGTCCTGAACCCCTGTCATATCATAGAACCTGCTCCTGCCATAAGTAGACCCTCCTGCTATCATGGATCCTCCTCCTGACATAGACCCTCCTCCTGTCATAGAACCTGCACGTCATAGAACCTGCACCTATCATAGACCCTCCTCCTGTCATAGAACCTGCTCCTGTCATAGACCCCCCTCCTGTCATAGAACCTGCTCCTGCTATGGACCCTCCTCCTGACGCAGCCCCTGCAGCAACAGGAGCACAACAACCATTGCTTGTACAACCTCCTCTAATCCCAAACCCTCTTTCTCCCCCTAATTCTCCCACAGGTTTTGTGTCACTAGACGGAGTTGTTACACGTAGCGGCCGAGTCATAAGTACACCTGCCCGGTATGTGTTATGTGTGGGACACAACCCGGACAACATCCAGCCTCCCGCCGCGCCGGGAGGGGAGGGGGAGTATTGTAGTGGCTCCTCTCCCCTACAACATCCAACTGATGACTGAGCTCCCGTACGCCTACCAGCCAATCAGCGTACAGCCAGCGATGCTGGTAGACCTACTCCACAGTGCGGAAGCACACGTAGCAACGCCAGGATCAGAGTGCCGGGTACTTCTGGCATTCTCCTCTGTGATTGGCTCTCGCTCCACACGCATCCCAAATCCTGATCCTCGTAAATTGTATAAATACTGCCATGCCTGTCCAGGGAGGGCACTCTACACTCAGCTACTGGACCAGCAACATCTCTCTCAGCTCCTCACCTAGTTACTCCTAAGCACTGCGCTGTACAACAATATATATACAGAAAGCGCATCGTGAGTTTCTATCCTACCTCATTCCAGAGTGAAGATATCTACATGTACGTACGTTTGTGTGCCCATACAAAGAGACAATAGACAACTAAAGAGAATTGACAACTGGCCACATACAGTCCGCTACAAGGCACTTACCTTATTCTTGTTTTCAGTGCTTAATGTGTTGGTGTAGTTTCGGTGTTCAGATGAGGGGAAAGGATCCATGAACTCGAAAGCGATTTTTGGTCTTTTGTATACAAGGTAGGCTAGGAAATGTTAGGTTAGGTTTTCAAAGGTTTGTTTGGTGTTCTTTTTAGTGTTTTACCCCACATTTTCCCTGCCCACTTCAAGCAACCAATATTGTTGGCAATTAGCAAGGTCTTGTTTAAAATACTCAAAAAATATATATGTACGCTGGAAACGTAATAAAGTTTTTTTTATTATCTTTTTTCCGTATATAAATAGAAATATGAAATTACAGTAGGATAAACACGATTTTTTTTTACCATTTTTTCGATCTCTTGGTAGAATTTGACTTTTATTTGGCCTTATATCGGATTTCTTTGTGTTTCGTGTCGGGATTTTTTATATGCTTTATTTTCTTAATTCTTTTGTGTCTGTTTATTTCATTCTGTATGTTTGTTCTCATCCCATTGCTGTGTCTTTCATTCCTCCGGTCTCTCTATCCTGACACACACACACACCGACAATTATCTCATTCTCCTAGTTATCTTATTTTTTCTCTCAGTATTGATTACCAAAGAGTCGCCACACACCCAAACTCAGCCTTCCCTCAACTTCCAAAAAAAGTATAAATAAAAATCACACACACGCCATTCAAAAATTATATTAAGTATTACCTATTGACAGAGTAAATCCCCATTCATGATAAAGCCAATCCCCACTCTTGATGTATATTCAGAGACTACCTAATGGAGATAATTGATTATAGCCAAATTAAATGAAACTATTAACATTGCAACTGCCATGTACAGTTGGCCACAGGAATAAGTATACACACTGTAGATGTAAGGTACAAAAATGGTCTGGTAAACGTTGAAACTGCACATCCAGACCCATGATGGTACTCAGCTCCCCCCATCTGTTACCTCTAAACTATTTACTGTTTCCCCTTCTTAATTCCTCTATTTACTCCTCTTCCTTCCTTTACTAATCCAAACATCAGTAAAAAAAAAAAAGTAGGGTAAGAGAAAAAGTGGAGGAGGAGGAGGGAGCTGTAAGATAACTGCAATCCCATTCGGCAACAAGTTTACTATCATTGGATACAATATATTAGTTGTAGTATAAACACAAGACACTTCCGGCCGAAATAGCCCAAAGGCGAAGTGGCCAGCAATCCCCCAATACAAGTACAAGACACTAGTAAAACATTCACAACAAATGTATTTACAACATATATGTAGGAATAAAACATATATCACAGGTCATTTTGTAATTTTGTCTGTTCTGTTCAGGACAGTGTTACCAGATATATTTTCTCAAACACAAACCATAGGTGCATACTTATTCTTGCGACCAACTGTACATAATTCATTTGACGTCGAGTTATTTATTGTTCAGTAGTTCGCTTGTTTACATTAGCACTTCCTACCTCCCCTCCTCTCTCATCTTCTCACCAGCTCTCTTCTTCCTCCTCTTTTCTCACCCCCTATTCCAATCCCCTCATTTGTGCATTTGTTGTTATTTTGATAAAGAGTAAATATACTGAAAATAGGCAACTCATTAGGGACAAAGAGAACTCCATGTTTATGTCTGCATCACACCATCAGCTCTACAGGGTTCAGTTGGGAGTAAAACAAATTCAAATAAACTCCAGTATAAATTTTTGGTTCAGAGTTCAGTATTCAGATGTATAGGGTGTTAATACAGATGTTTGTGTACCTTGTTGAACATAGGCCAAGTTAGTGTTGTGATCTTGTGTTGATATTAGTGTGTACATGAACTTGTTGGTGTTATGAATGTGTTCTAACAGGTGCTGAAACCCAGGAGATCTACTGGTACTTCCCCCCCAAGAGGATAAATAGGTCCTGTATTTGGTCTAATTGCAATTTTGCGTAATTCTGTAAATGCTCCGAGAAACTTAGTGGTGGTAATCCTGTGTGCGTGCGTGTGTGAGTACTCGATGATGAAAACAGGATTTGAATTCCTACCAGTTCCTTTTTTCCAAAATACTAACTTACAATGAAGACAAGACACAGAACAAACTCTTAAGTGATCATCGGTAGACAATACTGCCTTGAACACCATCACCACACCTCTTTAGGGAGTAATAACCCACAACCATTACCCAGACCCTTACATAATAACCATAAGAAAGCATCAGGTATAGTGAGACCTTTAACGGATTATATGGGAAGTGTAGTACATTATATCGAGGTTTGTTAGATGTGAAACCTCCATATAACAGAATATACAATAGCCCATTATAATGAGGGCAGTTACATGTGAAACTTACATATGACCGACCTATACCCATCAGACTGATGTCAACTAAGTAGAGGACAATGATGATATAGAGAGAAATGGAAGGCTAAATTGAGGGAGAATGCGGAGGAGAGGGAGCTGAACATGGGTGTACAGATAGAAAAGCAGGGAACCATACATGAAGAACTCAGCTGATAATAGATAAGATATACAGTAGATACCTTATTTCATTATGATAAGAATTCAATATCACATTCATCTCATATCAGTAGTAAAATACTGGGTTTTATTGTAATTTTTTATTAAAAGTTTTCATCATATGAAGAATATAACTAATTCTCATACAATCTGTCATGCATCATAAGCAGATGCATAATGAGCATTAACATTGAAAAAAAGATCAACATTGTTAAACTTGTGTATAACTCACAAAAATAAGTTACAAGATTATAGCTAAAGCTTTGCTCCTCAGAATAAAGGACTATAAATGATACTCAATGCACTGGTGATTCATACTGTTACTCTTGTTACTTCTTGTCTGATGATTTCCCTGCACCTGACTGCTTGTCTTGCTTGGCTGCCTCAGCATCTGCCTCTTTTTGTTCATGTTCCTTAATTAGGTCCTTTACCTCATCCACAGAGATAACATTAATCACAGTTTTGTTATTCTTCCTAACAAGTGTGGCAAACTCCAGCTTCTCAGCATTTAGTTTTGTCATATCTAGAGTCTTACTCATGACTTTCAGAGCCAGCAAGAGGGCTTGGTGCAGGTCTGTCTCACCCACCTTATACTCCTGCTTCAGGATGGACACAGCTGCCTGAAAAAACAAAAAATAATTGAAATAAAAGGCAAACACCTATTATGAATTTCTACATTACCCCTTATACCTGTACTGTATTAATAAATTACTGTTCAATTTACAAGTACATTTAATGAATATCAAATAAGAATACAGGTACAGTATTATTAGTTGACCTCCAGTGCAAGGATGGAGACATCTAACACCTAGACTTGCACCACTCTTTGCAATTCTGTACTGTACTGTAATCATGCTGTAAGAGGAGCCATACAATATATATTTTGGCTAATTTAACACATTTCCCAAGTTCATTTTATTTGTAACGTTGTTTACCATTGACATTCCTTGATAAAAAAAATTTTGGTTAATACATCTGGAAATGTCAATGTCCAAAACGACTTTTTTTTATTTTTTGTTATGCAACGGGCTAATATAATAATAATAATAATATAGGTGAGTATGTATGTTATGGAGGTTTTAGAATTTTGCTAGCACAGCATAAATGGTTTGACTAAGTGATTTCAGAATAAAAAATCCATTCCTAGCAGTTTAAACACAAACAACCGTTACAAGTTAGAATCAGAGATATTGAAAAATATACTATTTAATAATTTTTTAAACTAATAAATACTTTACAGGCAAATATTAATGCACAATGGAGGCCACGAGTGTGTGAGCAGGACAAGGGAGAAAATTTGAAGGGAAAGTGCAGCACATTCTGGTCTGACTGCAGGAAGTGCTCAACCCTCGTACTAGAAGGGGTTGTTATATACTGTATTTATTTTGTGTTGGATTACCATGAGAGAGAATAGCTCGAGGAGTGGCGCGCCAAAATTTCACGCGTCAATCATAATAGGACGAGACAAAAGACTGACGCGGATATCGAGTCATGGTGTGCAAGAGTGTCAAATGTGAAATCATAAGTCACTCACAGAAAGCCTGTGACTATAATTTGATCCTAAAGATGAAGTGTTCATTCATTTAGGTAACAGCTTCCCAATTGATTTTTATTCTAGGTTGATAATTACAAAGTTCACCATCATTACCAGCAGTCATATCTAAAAAAAAAAAAAAAATAAATAAAACTACATGTCAGAAGTAATAAATCCATTAAGAACACAGAAAACAAGTGTAATATCTCACCGCACTGCTATTGCCAATACATGTGGCCTTCCAACCAGAGTAGTTCCCAGACGGGTCACTCTGATAAAGCTGGTACCCATGACGACCGTCCCAACCCATATATAGAATTGATACTCCAAATGGTCGTTTTCCTGTAAAGAAACAATCCAGCTTTAAAAATCCTGCTTAGCAATAACTTGCATCTTTAACTATTTTCTATGCAACAAATTACTGTAACATCTACATTAACAAAAACATTTAATTAAATTCAAACACTACTTAATAATTCCCCTAGTATCCAATAAGACCAACCATGAAACTAAGACTACATCACAAAAACTTTGCAATTGATAAGTTTATTAATTCTTTACCATTTGGAATGAGAAATGAAGATGGTGCCAATCTTAAAATTGGAACCATGTAACCTTTTTTTAAGCAATATGATAGATGTTTTATCATGTGTACCACTACCTATAAGATCTGGTTATGCAGTGACCCATGAAAAACTTTCACAACGCTGAATTAGTTCACTTCTGTAGATTTCTCCACTCATAAAATCCTTTACCAATTTATGGCTTTCTTCTACATATACTGTACTGGGGTATATATACTACCGGACTCTTGCATCTTCATATGGTGAGATATTTTCAAGATTTATTCTGTACCATCAACTCATCAACCACTCCCTTCATTATAAGTAGAGAACTGTACAGTCAAAAACCTTAAAAATTCATACTTTGCCTTAATATGGCTATATTCAGAAGAACCCCAAAGTTTGCTGAAGTTGAAATCCCATAAAATGAAGAACTAATGAAATGTAAACAAGATTAGGGATGCATTCCATAACCTATTTACTGTTCTGCCAAAGATCTATTAATAACATTACCCGATATTTCATAACATTCAAACAACAATCACTCAATAAAACAAAAGATTAATGATAAAAAAGGGTGAATAGACATTGTAAATAGATGAATACAGTACTGTACATGCATTAACAAAACAGATATCAAAGGCATACCTCCATATTGTGTGTAAGCCTGCTTGATGTCAGACAGTCTCATAACAAGCTGCTCACAAGGGATGGGTTCACCAAACAGAAGAGTGTGTCGCTGTGCAATAGCACGAAGTTCATTTGTTAACACATTAGCATCAGAAGTGATACCAGCCACACAACAGGCCATATCCCTGTGGGGAGCAAATATTACTATTCATTATGAATACCTGTATACAGTGAAAAACAAAAACATAACTCGCATCTCATTCGTCAGAATTTGTGATACATTGGCACAGCACCAGATAACCATAAATTTTTTTAGTAGACAGTGTTATCAAGACGTTTACCATACACTTGTACATACACTCATACAGTACAGTATACAATCTGCCCTTGATGAAAAATGACAAATATGGCAACACTGAATTTGATCACATGAAATAGAGGTACTGTACATATACTGTACCTGTACAGTAAAATTCCCTAAGTTAGATTTGCCATCAAGTCGGACTCAGTCCAAGTTACTAGCACATATACGAGGTCTGTCCAAAAAGAAACCGATATTTTTAAATAGTGCGCCAACGAGCCGGCGCAGCGTGCTCACGATGGGAGCTCTGTGTAGCGGTGACCTTGACCTTCAGTCTAGCACTAGCTGCATCACGCCACGTCAGTTAGTCATCGAGCTACACACGCTAGAGTGAACGTGTGTTTAGTGCACTTGGCGATTTGTTGCGAGTTGAACAATGAAGGATCTTGAAGAGCAACGTGTTTGCGTGAAATTGTTTCAAATTGGGAAAAACTTTTAAGGAGACTTTTCAAATGTTGCAACAGGCTTATGGAGAGGATTGTTTGAGTCGTACGCAATGTCACGTGTGGTACCAGCGTTTCAAAAGGGGAAGAACATCCACCGAAGACGATCCCAAGTCTGGACGTCAGAGTCGCTCAAATGTGGAGGTGATGTTGATCGTCTTTTTTGATTGGAAGGGCGTCGTTCATCATGAGTTTGTTCCACGTGGTCAGACAGTAAATAGTTTTACTTGGAGGTCCTGAAGCGTTTGAGGGAGGCAGTGCGAAGGAAGAGGCCTGAGGCGTGGACAAACAAGACCTGGATGCTGCACCATGAAAATGCACCTGCTCACGCGTCGCTCCTTGTCCGTGACTTTTTGGCGAAGTACGAGACGACTATTGTCCCCCAGCCGCCCTACTCTCCGGATTTGGCCCCTGCGGACTTTTTCTTTTCCAAAAGTTGAAATCTACACTGAACAGTTGCCGATTTCAAATGATAGAAGGGATAGAAGAAAATTCACTAAGAGACCTGCACACCATCCCTCAAAACGCATTCCAGAACTGGAAAAAACATTGAGAGCGGTGTATCAACAGTGGAGGGGAGTTCTTTGAAAGAGACAAGTCTGATTAAGTTGTAAGTAAAGCAATAATTTTGTTTTTTAAAAAGTTCAGTACAGGAGGGATTGGCTAAAGCTCCTGCATAGATGGATACTCTTGATGATACACAGGTTCAGAATTATTATTATGTAATCAGGGACTTCAGGAGCCTAGTAATATGCTGACAGCATGCACAGCAAAGGCAAGTCAAGATTCATGACCTCTTCAAGCCACTACCCAAGCAGCCTAAAAAGCACAGCATTTCTACCACACATTTTATTCTGTTTACATCCTCCTTCAAGAGTGAAGCAGTTGACAAGCCTCGGCCCTCAAATGCTAAAAGGGCCTATCAAGTCACTAGTCTCCAACTCTGATCTTTCTGTGATACCTAAACTGCTAGATAATGTGATGGCATCCAGCAGTGATTAAATCATTGAATAGTGCTTACTGTACAGCATGTATTTTTAAGTGATTAAATTTAAGCTTACTGTGACTAAGTTTACCCTGTAGTGTAATTAAGTTTGGTGTAATACAGTAGTGTACATATTTCTACTTTAATTTTAAGCATGTCAGATTAGCCAAAGTGCAGTGCCTCTCTCCACCCACCAAGGCTCCAGTAATCATATGAGAAACGGTAAGTGCCCTGACACTTCAGTTGTTATTATTTCTTTGAGTAAAATATATACATTTCATTCTTTTTTTTTTTTTAAGTATTTAGACAACATATCTGACATTAAGGGGCACCAAGAGAGGTTATTACCTCTCAGTCGAACTGGCTTAATCCCTGTATAGGCCAACTTAAGGAAGATTAACTGTAGTACCAAATATAACCAAACATTTAAAAGTTTATAACAATCATAATTTACTTTACTTTGTATAGGTTACATTCATGATTTGTGGAAATTTCAAACTTTATCTTAGCCTTTTTTAAATTCACAGCAAACAGCTAATGAACATGTTCTTGGGGTATACTGTGTAGTGAGAAGACATTCCATTCATCTCTCCAAACAATCTCTTCTTTACTTGGAAGCCCTAAATTGATTTGTAATGATTCCCAACAAAGGTCCAAGCATACTGGAGGGTGTTAAGAAAACATTATTGACCAAGAGAAAAGGTGTGTGAAGCACTGCAGAAAAGAAATTTATTAACCTTCAAGATTCACTGTACTGTACTGTATTATGGGAAAAGGTTTGTCAATGGACAGCAATTAAAAAACAGTACTGTATACTCACGCATCAATTCTGTAAATTTTATCAGATAAGAACACATCATCAAGGAGCTTGTTGGTGTTCCGACGCTCAGCAGCTAACACAATACCATCATTTGCCAGAATACCTAAACAGGTACCAGCATGACCAATGGCTTCCATTGCATATTCCACCTGGTACAGCCTTCCCTCCGGGGAGAAGATGGTCGTTTTAGAATCATAGCGACGAGCCTGTTGAAATATACAGTATATAAGGCCACAGATTAATGGAACGTCCTAGACTTATAATATACCGGTGGGTCTGACCGGTTAGGTCAAGTCATTTTTGAGGGAATCATCACTGAAGAAAAGTATCATAGAATTATCTAAAACATTGATTGCAAAGAAAAATTCCCAAGGTTCTAATTAAGTCGTCAATTATAAATTGACTGAAATGTTTCCTAAAAAGGCCCTTCCCATGGTTAACCCGTAATATTGTTCCCAATATTAACTATAGCAAGTGTGTTATGGGATTCTTTAGTTCAATTTTCGCTCCTGGATTTTTCTTATCACCAGGTATGGGTAAAATTATCGTTTCAGTCATCCCCACCTACTTGGAAGTTGTTCAAAAAACTTCAAAAAACATTGGAAAAAACATAACTTCAACCTAACCTAACCCAACCTAACTTAACCTAAACTTAAAATCCTAAAATTCGCTGGATGACCGAAACAATAATACGGTAAATTTTTACAAGTGGAGAACAAAAGATTTTTTGTTGATCATATTGCTCAACAACAAAAAACCACCAAAACCAACCTAACCTGTTGTGTTAGGTTCGTTAGTTGCTTACTTGTAAAACAAAATACCGATAATACCTATTACTCTTACCTCACCTACCCTAACCTAACCAAGCCACACAACTCAGGACCTATACTAACCTAACCTAACCTTAATACCTAAGATTCCCGGGGATGATCTAAACAATAATAATTCCCCAGGTATGCACTATCGGAATTTCATCCCCAACATACAAGAGTTTACAATCTTATAAGGCAAAAACTAAGTACGAGTTATTTTGTATATGAAGTAAGTAACTGCCATGGCCTCACACATATTATCTGTCCTCCCACAACTCCTCGCATTAATCACTCACTATTTTCTCATAGTTTAACCCTAACATACCATTATGACAGAAGCAAACTACGGTAACTGGTTGGCACCGGCCTCACTATGACAAGAATTACTCAGCGTTTGTGTACACTTACCATTTTGAGAACAAGTGACTGTCAGCTCCCGCGAGGCTCCTGTTCAAGTGCAGTAATTTACGGTAACATAATTATATTTCTATTACTGCATCTATGGATTATAATTAAAAATATATGAGCATTCATAAATATATATCCCTTTTACTTTTAAACTCATAATCTTGTTGGGCAAATTTAAATGTGATATATCTTAAATTGGAAGACCTAATTTAGAATTATTAAATTTCTAAATATACAGGTACTGTATAATCATATTTTCCTTTCCTTAAATTAATATTTTGGGCCTTTCATTTCATTCTCTTTTCGCTGATCTCTCGGTAACCTTCTTCGAGAATGAGTGACATCGCTAAGTTTGTATCCCCTGCTTGCCTGCACTTGAGGCTCATTTTAGAGTATTCAAAGAGTGATTTACAAGACCACACATCGAAAAATTAATAATTTTTATATTATACTTCTCGTGTTTTCACTTTACAAACAATATTGATGATGTGGCACCCGCCATGTTACTGGAAACCAACTGATAGGACTATTCTTGGAATGTGATGAACCTACAATGACAGGTTGACACAATGAAATGTGCCACGCCGACTTCAGGAGAGATACCTAAGGCTCAAAGACAAAAACGAAAATGACAATACAAATCCATCACTCTGTCAGGAATATATCTGACGGCTTGTCTACGTCGAAAAGAAAAAGTGAATTGGCATATGAAAATGTAGGATATATAGTTCACCTGAAGAATCTCCACCCCAGCTTATTTCACCTAAAGATTAACTAACTTAGCGCTTACCTAAACTAATTTTTCCTAACTTAACATTATCCCTTCACCCCAGCTAATTTCACCTAAAGATTAACCAGGTAATAAAGTTGATCACCGACCCGTTAAACTGTTCGTCTCATTCCTGCTAGTGTAACCGTACAGTATATTAAATTTACATACAATCAAATAAATATGAAATATAAGGGTAAAGTGTACACTAATAATAACTACCAAGAGCGAAACAAAACAAAGCTACAAAAAATTGATTCGTCCCTATATGGCTGTCAGTATGGACTCAATAAAGCATACATAAAACACACATAACCTTCACACTTAAAATATGCTATTGGTAAATTGAGATAAGCTTCAAATTCCGACGATACGAAGCAATGAATAACTAAATCTTGTACGATATAACCAATTTTGTCATTAAATGCCATGAAAGCAGCTGGTGTTAATGATAGAGTTACTGGTATTGGTGAACAGCTCTACCTGGGCGTGCCTGAGAGTGCTACCGTCCCAAGCTCGGAATTAAATGCTGTCTTTATTTAGTTCTAGAGGGAGGTACGCACGATTACCCATTGAAATAAAGATAAGTTCTTAGTAAAATAATGCTAATGGTTGACTAAAGAGAGTTATTATTTCTCTCGCTGAAGCAGATCATCGCACATGGCGCATCCTCTATTAGAATCAATAATCACAAAAAGAAATACGAACGAAGATATCTTGCTTTTGTTGAAGCTGTAGAAGAAATTATATATATATCTTTAAAAATATAATTACAGTAATTTTAGTCTGTTTATATTAATACAAAACTATAATTATTATGCAAAAATACGTTTTTAAAAAGATTAAAGCGACGAAACATACTGACTATGATACTCCCACTCTCTACCAAAGACATCTCCGCTAGTATTGGTTTCGCCCAATCTGGTAGGAGGCCTGAGGTTAACCCGCGAACGGAAGCAACGTAGGGTCAACAATTGAGACGTTGTAGAGATATTTGGAGACCTCTTTGGTGTCTATTCAAGTACGAAATGACTCAGGGAATAAGAGAGGAGAATATAGAGGTGACGTGACGCCAGGTGGACTGAAGAAACATGTGCCAAAAACAGCTCATCTTGCGCCTACTGTTGTGGGTGTCCGTGGCGTTAACAGGTAGTACTGGGAAAAGTGATGGTTGAGGGAGGGACGGCGGGTTTACTTATATCAGTTCAAGTAGGCGACAAGTGAATACTGAAATTAAAGAATATGATTACAAGTGAAACAAAATATACGAATGGAGAAGTGTATGTTAAGTCTGCTGGTTCAAGATGTGGTAGGGATGTGGTGGGAATGGGAATATTTGTGCTGCGCAAAGTCAGTGAGCACAATAAAAAAAATTATAAATGGACCGACAAAATACTAAAAGTGGTTAACAAACGAAAAATAAAGGAATATACACTGAAAAGAAGCGTCATATGTTAGTATCTATGGAAATGATGAGGAGAGAAACCTTGTCATGAAAATTAAATTAAAAAAAAATCGGAAATTCAAAATAGAATAAAAAAATAATGATAGTGACAATAATGACACGAAATGAAACAAGACTAGAAGTGGATGCTATAAAATGAATGGCATTGTGAAAAGATT
This sequence comes from Homarus americanus, assembly GCF_018991925.1. Taxonomy (NCBI): domain Eukaryota; kingdom Metazoa; phylum Arthropoda; class Malacostraca; order Decapoda; family Nephropidae; genus Homarus; species Homarus americanus. The sequence goes on from NW_024737097.1 coordinate 17,625,002, forward strand.
AAGCTTGTGTGATACTAGGGTTCAATCATGGGTCAGATGTAACCCAGTGTGACCTTATCGATTATTACAGGTGTTCTCCGTGCACTGGCTTCCTCCTGTACTTACACTGGTGGAGTTTAAACATAATTATCACGGACAATTTGTAGTAAACATAATATTGACGAAAATTATTGCTCAAACATGATATCTAAAACACATAAATGGTGAAATAGTCGCTATCGCATATCGCTATCGGTGCCATCTGTTTCTTGGTAGTTAGTGGTGAACATGACGCTGATGTGCCGACTGTATACTGGACATTGAAATGAAAATGCCTATGGACGCCTATCCCCCAAAACGGTGTCTTGTATTGTCGGTGGCTTGTGATTTTTATGAACGTTGAGTCAGTGTAAGAATGTCTGCTTATTCCAACAATTTTACATATTTTTTTAAAATGTAGTATTTATTTTTTATTACAACAATACTAATTCAAATTTATTTTTATATAAATATATTTTGGATAAATCTTTAGTACATGAAACACGTTCTTTTATTTTGTGGTATGACATGATTTCGTAAAGGAAGCAGTGCTAGGAAATTGGGCTTCTCTTCGAACAGTAAATACAATATTGATATTTAATTGAATCGATCTATTGGTATAAACACCGGAGGTATTAAGATAACATTGTAGCTTACATTAGTTTGTAAATGGACGTGCGGTCTTTATTCATACAAATTACTGCGCTCGTATACAACTTATGCAGAACTAGTACTCAAGGACAGTGGTGTAGGACTGTAGGTCACAGGAAGTATAGATCGCCGAAAATTGGCACTCAGACTCCTCAATTACAATTACTCAGTTCATAATATAAAAAGGCAAGGGAAAATTGATTGAGGTTTAAAATCATAAGCACCCCAAATATCTTTATTCTGTTAAATGTACAATATACTGTAAGCTCATCATTCCAGTTCTAAACTCCGCACTCTTGTTGACGAACGTGTTTGAGTTGATGTGCTTAACTTATAAACCGGATAACGGCGCGATAATGTCTCTGAACTTGTTAACGAATCCGAACCTGTTGCACGATCAGCAACACTACCTCATTTACTGTATTTACTGTGATATTTCAGGGTGTAATCCTATATATTTGTACTATATTATCATACACTGACCACCTGTACAGTATACCAGGGTAGGGTACGTATTTTGTTCAACTCCTCAGCACCTGTGCCATTACAAATATAATTGCCATGAACTGGGCTCCATTCATTCCTATAAATAAGTAAATATTTGTTTCATATTTTCTTACGGAATAGCTTTATACTTGGGCAAATGAGTTTATTGTTATTTATCATTCAACAACAATCACCATATATAACTCACCATCACCCCAGGAATAACTAATCCCGAGTATCACCACAGGGAGGGCAGCGGGTGATGGCAGTGGTGGGAGGAAGATGGTGATGGTGTTGGCTGTGGCGAGTTGGATGGTGGGTGTGGTAGTGGGGAGGGAACCACTAACATGCTGGGCGTGTTCTTCCAAGACCCACGGCTCCGACTGCTACGGCCTCGACCATGATAACTTCACATTCCCTTCCTCACTTTCAAGGAACTGCACCCCGGACCAGACCTACTGCACGGTAAGTTACATATTGCTTTCATTTGATCTTTTCTGCATATTTCTTAGTCATCTTATTTTCGTCTTCCACTTCATACTTTTAATTATCTTCTCCCTTTCTCTTCTGAATGTCCTTATTTTTACGTTGCCTTTTTTGATGCTGTTCATCTTCCACTGTTTAGTATAATGGATTATTGTCATATGAAGTTAAGACAAATGGCACTAGATATAGCCGATCTCTCCACTGTTTTACTGTTTACAACCTTGAACAGAGACACTTAAGAAATGAATAAACAACAGATATAAAAAACTTCCTCTTACCAACTTTACAATGCCTAGATAAGTGGAGCCCAACAGCCTAATGACCCAGTGTACAGTATAAATGAGACCAGGACACTTGGTATCTTTACAGTAAGAGTGTAATCGGAAAATGAAAATATGGCTAGTGGCTGTCAGGCATTGGTACTAGAGTCTGATTTCGTAATGGGTTAGTCTTAGCAGGTGTAAACTGTACGTTAAGTAACAGCTACCCGGTCTCGTGTTTTATATAGCTCTCAGGTTTTAACAGTAATCACGAGGTTGTCTTAGGAGAGTAGACTAATCTTGGGATCAGACACACGCAGTCGCCAGTTTATTGCTCCTTGGGTAGGTCATTGATGGTTACCTTACTTCATGGATCATTAACAGATGAAATGGAACATCTATCTTCAACGTTACCTTACTCCAAAGACCAATTAAGTTCAAGATCAAAGGTGAATTGAGCTTAATCCACTAGTGCATGTACAATTATTATTTAATCTCTAAAAATTTTAAATATAAGAGTGACTAAATTCCTCCATTGATCACCTTATTTGTAATCACCATTGCAATAGCTGAATCATGTTGTCAGTATATAAAATGTACAAATATAACAGACTATTTGAGCAGAATATTGATTAGAATTTCTAAACACAGGTGCAGAGAATCTGGTACGTGGTGGAGACAGGGGCGGAGGAGATGGACTTTAGCGTTAATCGGACGTGTGCCTCTGTGTGCAACCCCTCCTGCATGGTGATCGGTGACAGAACCAAGGTAGACAAAACAGAGTGGTTACAAGTTCTCCATTATGGGAGGTGGAACAATGAGATATCTTGTGAATGATGTTTATTATTGATGTAACCTAGGAAAGTGATATTATTAACTACAAATGACTAATTGGAAACTTTTCGTCTCGCAGATATACTCGTGCACATCTTGCTGCTCAGAGTCTTACTGCAACACAGGCAGTTCCGCATCTTCCAGACACTCCGGCAGTACCCAGCTACTCTTGGCTGCCCTTCTTGCCGCCCTCACGCCCACACTAACCTCCGCCCTCATACCTACAGTGACCTCCGCCCTTACGCCCACTTCAACCCCGACGGCGGCGCAGGTGAGCGGCCTGACTTCTCAGCCGGGTGGGCGTGGACGATGTGACGCCCTGGTGCTTGGCTCCATCCTCTTCATCGTCGTGTTGGCTTCTTCCAGCGCTAGTCGCAACTTTTGAAATCTCCATATTTTTACAAAACTACTTCTTTTTTACAATAATATGGTAATTTTTTTATTGAAGTCAATCACTGATAACTATTGCTGTTTCACTATCAGTATTAAGAAATATATTTTAGTTGAAATTCCAAAGAAACCAATTAAAGAATATTTTGAAATTATAAGAAAAAGATTGTTACTGGATGATGATGCATGTGATAATAGCGAAAGCAAATAGTAAATAGCTAATTAGATTTTGTCAATGTACAAGGCCTTGCCTAGCCTAGTTTATAGTTTCTGTTAAATGGCTGCAGGTACATTGGATCTAGAGCGTTGACGCTACATATGGAATGTAGCCTTAAAATTCAACTCACCTGTTCTCCCACAAGGTGCAGGTGTCTTTGTGTCCAGATTCCCTATGAACTATTAATTACCCAAGTAGTCCTTACCTCAGACCCAATAACTAGGTTAATGGACGTTATCTGCTATGACATGATTTTCGCACAACTCAAAATTTTATTAAACATGGCAGATCATCCCAGACTGCAGTGCTTTATTTTCCTATAAGATGTCATAGCAGGTTTGACCACTGATCTCTGGATTTGGCTCTGAATCAGGCTTGTATTTAAACAATGTTATAGGTATTATATGTATTATATGGGGTGCGTTGGCCGAATGGATACAGTGCTCGCTTCCTGTCCTTAGGGCCACTGGTCTGCACCCAGGGTATCCCCCAGTTCACCCAGCTGTGAATGGGTACCTAACTTTATAGTTGGGGAAGTGAACTCATTTGAGTGCAGTGCCGGTCACACTGTCTCCTCGTGTACCAATAAAGGGCTTAGTATACGGTGTGCTGTATCCACACTCCCCCTTTTGGACCCATCTTCACTTTCGTAGTAGGTATTATATAAGTCAAACTAGGCACAAAGATTGGGATAATTCTTCTGGTAGGAATGCTTTTCCTAGTTAGATCCCATACATAACTCGTGAAAAATCCATCTTTTTTTTCAATAACAAAATACGGTTAACTTGTTGTGGAGTAACCTCAGAATCATGAATACACCTGTTAGGTTAACTGGAACTTTCAAATGTTCACAATCCAGTAAGATGAGGTCTGAAGTTGTATCATTCTTTGATTTTTGAAAAAAGTTTGTCTTTATTTTTTTACCCATTATTATTATTATTATTATTATTATTATTATTTTATTTATTTTTTATTATTTACCGAGAACTTTTATCTAGGTTATTTATTTTAATAATATAAATTACTGACTTTATTAGGAAATTGCAAACGCTATTAAGACTTTCAGGAAATTTCTGATAACTTACTAGACTGGACCACTAACTTTATAACGGCAAACCTTATTCTCTGGTCTCTTTATGACGACAAATTTTATCATTCAGCTTTATTTCTAATCACAAATCTGCCAACAGTTTTTCTTTTTTAGATTTTTTTTATTATGATGTGTGCTGCAGGTGTTAACACTTACTTCTGACACACATACAAGGTCGTCTCACAGTATGACACCGTGGATTATTTGCTGATTTTCAAACTTAGATATTTATAAGTTTACATCTATGGTGTTGTTAATGTTATATGATAATCAGACAGTTTGTTAACACTCTCGAAGTCCTTTGTGACCATAAAATTTGGAAGTAAATAATCCTGGTGCTCGGATGATTGAATTATTTTGAAGGTTAAACTATGCTAAGTCGAGATATTAAGTAAACTAAATTAATTAACCAGGAAGCTTAAATACTTTAATAACGCAACTAACAGCACTAACACGATTATAATTAAATAATCTGAACTTGGTAATCTGATAACTAGATTAAATAATTATATTAATTTCAAAATCAGAATAATCTAAGTACTTAGTTATTGTGCTAACCTGGATTATATAATAACCTAGCTAATAAATAAGTTGCTTCCCAAGATTAGACTACAGTCATCAGGTTGATAGACATATCATGGTGTATCCATAATTCTACTCACTCGGTAGTGGAGTGGTTAGTATTTAAATAATCCGCTAGCCTGAATAATCTAATAGTGTAGCTAATCAATAATTAGCTTCCCAAGATTTAAATAATCAGGTTGATAGACATATCATGGTGTATCAATAATTCTGTTCACTCGGTAGTAGAGTGGTTAGGCCCAGGTTCAATCCCTGGTAACGCCAATGTGGCTTCCTGTCACAGCTCTGTCTAACGGTTGAGCAGAAAAAACCTGACCCACTAAGTACCCCCACAGTACACCAAGCTGACAGACTTCCAGCCTAACAGGAGGAACCCTCCCCTCCATGTGAGGAAGGTGTTACATGATATATATCCATAATTCTATGCACGGGATGCGCGAGTTCAGAAACCCAGTGTTTGAGGTTACTGAGGTAAACTATGCGTGTGGTGTGATCTTGTTAGACGATAACACAGATATCGTTAATGGTCATTGGTCGCGAGCGTAAGTTTCCTGGTACTTTCTCTGTTGGTTGGGCATCTTGATGCTTGTTGATCAAGAATTATACCTGGAAGGTGCTTGAGTGAAATGTTCACCAGAACTATTATGTTCCTGCAGCAGTTGTGTAGCGTAACCATGAGGGCCCAGGAAGGTCAATTACAACTGATGAGATAATTATGACAAGTGATGGATTTTAAATAGTGAAAAGAAGGATGAATGAAACTGGGCAAGTTTATGGGAAAATAATGTAAGGTAAAAGATTTGTGTTTACACTGATGCATCTCGAGTTCTAGACATTTTTTTTCAAGTAAACATTATAGGAAAACGATGTGAACACACACATACAGACACACAACTTAAAACTTAGAAAATACGTGTTAAAGCTAGTTATCCTGTTGAAGATTGTAACGATGAAAATATGTATTCTTATAATCTAATTATACACTTAAATTTGTACTGAAAAAAAAAAGATTTAACACAGGAAGAGAGACTTTCATATAATATTAAAGTAAAGTTTGTTAATGTTGTGTGCACTTATAAAAGAGTGTCAGAGTGAGAGAGAGAGAGAGAGTATTTCAGGAAATAATTGTCTTCAGTTGCAAGGAAAGAAAATGTTAAACGGATAGAATAGAAATACAGTAGAAAGTTTGCAAAGCGGTAGCAGGAGAGAGGAAAGGGCTTGTGTAAATGGATGGAAAGAAATTATGTTTAAAGCAGGTGTATAGGAAGTGTTAAACAGGGTTATATATAGGGAGACAGTTTATAACGGGATTTTATAGGGAAATAAATGTGTATAAAGGTCTTTTGAAGAAGAGCGGGGCAGAGGAAAGGGCTACAACACACAAGTTTGACTACTGTGAAGGTACAAGTGTATGAGTACAAGACTACGGTGGTCAGCTACGCCTGAGACAGCAATAAACACGTGTGTGCAGGTGTGGCAAGACGAGAATAGTTCCGGTGCTTAAAGTTATCCCTAATTATATGATTGTTAGTCTTGTAAGTAGTGTGTAAGTGTTTTACATATATATATATATATATATATATATATATATATATATATATATATATATATATATATATATATATATATATATATATATATATATATATATATATATATATATATATATATATATATATTATATGCGTATTATATTCATGTATGAGAAAAACTATTGTTGAATTATGTGATGTTGAGGGAAGTATATAGCCTCACCATTCGATGTTGTGAAGGTTGGTGGCAAATGAATAAGTGAAAATGAAAAATAAAGCATTTATCTTTATTATTTTTAAGCCAGTTCCTCCCCTTTCTCGTCTTCCAGTCATTATCTTAGTTTAAGGCCAGTTTCCGGTTGTCCCATATTTGTCATTTAATCATTAATTTTAGGCCAGTTTTCCACTGGTCTGATCTGCATTACTGGGTCTTAGGTAGATTTCTCCTCGTCTTTTCTTCATGAGGCGGCGAAACACGGACACTTGTACCGGCAAGTTTCACTTTCGGCTACCACTAGCGCCTGTGGCTTAAGCAACAATTTTCAAGAAGTGTGCTCACGGCGGGAGTACTATTGTCGCTGGAACCGCAGTGGAGTGGCTGGAGCCAAACCAAAACAACAAAAAGATGCCTTTGAAAACTTGGACGATGAATTCTTAGCTCTTACAATTATTGGTTTGTATTATGTTTAATATAAACGTGAGAAGAAATGCTTGTGGAATCGTTTCTGGCTAGCGAGAAGGGAGAAAGATTGGTCTAAACTGCAGAGACTAAACTAACAGTTTCTATATTTTGGGGATAAATTTCCTACCTGTGTATATAATTTAAAATACCATATGATTGTTTTGTATTTTCAATGTGGAGCTAAAGATAAATGCTAGTATACGGTCAGGGAGGAGTGAACAATTGATTCAGATTAATTATATAATTTTTTATCTGTATACAGTATATTATAACTAGCTGGGCGATAATTGTTTATTGCACAATCTCTTTTTAACTTTTAATATTATACAATACCGGCTTTTTTTTTATTCCGGAGAATTGCCGGTACCTGCGATTTTTAGACCAACAGGTCGGGCTGGAGAAATCAGCCGGTAGCAGATGAAACTCCAGCCACTCGTCCCTGAAAACTAGCCGCTAGTACTAACCGAAAGCGAAAATTGCAGGTGTAAGTGCCCATGTGACGCCTGCTAAGTCTTAGGTCAGTTTCCTTTCATGTTATGTTATTTATATTAGTTTTAGATCAGTTTCCCTTCTCCTGACTTGGAGTCATAGAATGTGCCAAACAAGTAACTCTATATGTAGACAAATAATTTTGATTAATCCTGTATCGTACAAGTAATTATTTTAACAGTTTAAGCGTATTGAAGGTCTATAATTATATTTTATGAGGTGGTGTTAGGATGAAGAAAATACCGCCATCGTGTGCATCTCTGCCGTGCTGTAGTTCCCTGCTCGCCTGTACTGGATGTCTTTCATTAAACATACTCGGCAGAGAACATCTTGTTTTATTTTCTCTTCCATCCAGTGCTGAGACAGATTTTTAGGTTTAAAAATCTAATTACATCACGTGCTTTTACCTTTTTAGACGGAATTAGCCCACCAGGGCCTGGGGGCGAAAATATAATAATAATAATAATAATAATAATAATAATAATAATAATAATAATAATAATAATAATAATAATAATAATAACAAATAAGGACCATAAATAAAAAAAAGAAAAAAGATCAATACCTGTAGTGAGAAATGATATATATATTTTTTTTAAGGGGATTAGCCCACCCGGGCACAGGTCACTGACCCACATCGGGGCCTGGGGGGCGAAAATTTAATAATAAGAATAGTAATTCATAGTAAATAAAATTTATAATAAAAAGTAAAATAAAATAATAAGAACAATAATAATAATAACAATACTGTAATAATGATAATAAAGAAAAAATAATAATAATCAATAGTGAGAAATGCTATATGTACAGTATAGTATGTTGTGTTGACAAAGTAAGAGAAACAATTGAAACCTTGCAATTGTGTGTAAATGAGGCAGAAAGTCAGATCAGCAACCTGGGACTTGGTCACAATTTTTGTGATGCCATATGGCAGCAGGGTCTCCCAAGAGACAATACATATGTTTCAAATATCTTCCCAGGCGGTAGTATCTCCCTGCCTACTTACTAAACGAAAACTTGCTGAAAATTAAAATTTTCTGTATTATATACCATAGTGATTATAGAAAATATATACTGCAGTGAGTAATGAGAGAGCATGATTGGCTTGTTTGCGAGAGATTCATCCATTTCATAACAAGTATGGAGGAAATACAGTAAGCCAAAATGAATATGAGTGAGCAAGCCATTCAGTCATTAACAAAGAGGGAAGCGGCGTATAAAACCGATGAAGTGATGGAAAATCTTTACTTTAGATATTTTTAGTGAGTAATTTTCACCATTAGATTGAAGACACTTACAGCAAAATAGTTATTCGAATTAGGATAAGATTAAATTGTATAATGTTTTAAGGAGAAAAACGTCGTAATTTCTTTTAATATAAACAAAACGCTTAAACATGGTAAATAGATGTGTACAAAACTGAAGCAACGTTAAAATGACAAGAAAATGAAATACGGTACAAAGTGGTTAATACCTTGGAATACTTATGTGAGAACGGTCGTTGGACTTCCTCTACTGTACTAAGTGGTCACGGGTGTATCAAGCAATGTAGAGTACACTCCTTGGGATGCATCCTTCTGTAATAGTGGTTATGGACGGCGAAAAACGTTAGCTGGTCTACCCAGCCTAATGTTGGTAGTTACTATTTTGCAACAGTGTGGACAAGAAGGTGTTATATACGTATATTACCAATTCAGTTCAAACGAGTGAAAATATAAGTATCAGTGAATTGGAAGATTGAAAGTACTGTATACAAGAACAAACCTGTCAGGTCAAATTTGCAACACTCGGTAGGCTACTCCCGACTAAAATTCTACAACCCAGGTAAGATAATTTTGATATAAATCACTTATTTGAGAGCAGTCAGACATTAGTGTTATATTTATTTGTTTAATATTTTCCCAATATGTTATTATAATTATAGTAAGTATTTCAAAGTGACATTTACTAGAACCTAACAGGCTCTGACCTAACCAACCAAAGAAACCTACCTAACCTTACCTAACTTTCTAACCAGGGGGCGGACCCCCACCACATTAAACATAAAGTATTTATTTTGATATTTGGTACCAGTGAAAGCAACCTTGTTGAAAGCGTCGTGGTGTAATTTTCCGCTTTTTTGTGGACGTGAGAGCATGCTTGGACCAAGCGGGTCGGTTGTAAAGAAACAAGGTTGCGGTGACTGCAGATTTTTTGGAGGAGTATTTACGGTAACTAATTTAATTAATTTCTTCACGTATAAAGTCCGTAGACATCATTTTAGTGTCACACGATCAGTTCTTCACCGTGTTTTACCCAACGATTTCCTTCATCCTTCATGTCATGCTCACTACAGGTGATTTTTTTATCCTAAATAGAGAAAACTAAATAAAAAATACTTTTAATTAAAATAAAACGTTGATACCTTTTTGCTGTAAACACTAATTAACTTGCGCTTGATGTTGAGGATTTACATTTAGAAATTTGTCTCGTAGATTGGTCGTAATGTTTTGCCTGAATATCCGGGTTTGTGAGACGTAATATTCCCAATATTCATAATTATATTTTGTTGTAAAACAAATGACTACATGTGTATCCTATTCGTCCACCATTTCTATTTTATATTATCATGCGATATTCATCTGCATAAGATATCTTCACACTAATTGGTATAATTTTTTTATGGTTGTTTATATTCAGCTGAAAAATAATATTATCATGTTTAGCCTCGGGTGAATATCGAACGATTGTTCTCGTTCACCAGTAACGCCGATGAGCGAAGATTTATTATTGATATTGATATTGAAACCGTTAATTTTGCCAGAAAAATAGAGTCGATGATAATATCAATATTAACATGACGGAGCGTTTTGAAAAATAAGTTGTAATGAGCGTTGGTGATGAGCGCTTAATTGGATTCATCGAGGTAAATTTGATAATCGTGAAATTTTGAGTATCAGAATACAGTATGTCAACAGTCCAAGCATTACCGATCGCTGAACTATTTAACCCCACATCCAATAAAACACCAGAGATAAGAAAAATTTCAATTTTATACGATGCAAGTGAGTTCAGGTGAAGAACAATACACAAAAGCCAAACAACACCTTATTAAAAAAAAGCTTCAAAAAGAGAAGAAAGTGATTTTATTTGTATTACTGTATTAATAATATAAACTAAAAGACCCATTAGCGGCTTCACTTCGTAACGGTACAATACACTGCCACATCTGTAGTCAAATAAATTGAATAAAAAATTGGGTTATGAATAATTAGATAGTCACCCCGATCCCAGCCAACCAAATGTCTAGGGTAGGCTGTATAGATCGAGTGCCTACCTGGGGTGGGTTCAGTTTTGGGTCAATATTTTCAGTCACAAGCCCTCAAGTGGGTGGCCTACACTAGCTCCAAATGTGTACATGTAACTGAGTAATGTCCTTTGAGGGACTTATTAAATCCCATGAAATCAATGGGATGTCTTATTATGATTTTAATGAAACACATCTCTGTCTATCGATCAAGTTTATATATATTTCAAATTTGAATCAGTCACCCAAGAAAGTATTAATTTTCTATATTAAGTTTGTATTTCGTTTTCTGTCAAATATAAAGGGCAACTAAAATAACTTTGAAATGGATGGTCTTATTATATACTATCCAGATACTGTATTTAGCGAACGACAGTGACTAATTTTATCATATATCGCTATAAGAATGTGGAACTTTGTAAATTAAGAAGATATTAATAAGTTTTTTTATAACATTATATTAAAAGTAACCAGAACGATGAATGAGGGAAATTTAGTACGAAAATGTGGATAAAGCATAATGGTTATCACAAATTCCCAAAGTAATTTAAATGATTTTTGGCAACCATCATTATCTCGTAACAGAAATTATATTAATTTACGAATGTCTGTCAGTTCAACTTTGTATCGGGGGTTAGATGAGCCACTCAGAGCCAGTTAGATTTGTTCTTTTTTCTCCAGTCAGGAAAAGATTTAATAGACGATTACGAATCTTTGAAGGTGTTACTATAGCGTGCGGTCTACAAAAATATCCTTAGCCTAACCTAACTTAACCTAACCTAACCTAACAGAGCAGAAGTACTGTAGCTCACCTATAATTTACCCCCAAAAAACCCAGGTATACCTCGAATGATTGATGACGTCACATGAGGGAGGGTTAGAATAATGCTGTGGCTGTCTCTTATATAAAATGTAGTTACAGTGATCTACGTTTTGTAGCAAGTGAGGTGAGGTGAGGGGGAGAAGAAAGAGGGGGAGGGGGGAGAGGTAAGAGATGTAAGATAGAGGGAGGAGAGTCACGTGAAGGGAGATTGTGAGGTGAGGAAGGACGAAGGAATGTAATGTGAGGGTGGGAAGGAGAAGACGGGAGGGAAGACAGTGAGGCGAGGGTGGGCGGGAGGAAAGTGAGGTGAGGGATTTGTAAGAGGTAACCATGGGGGGGGGGGTAAAGGAGGGAAGGAGGAGGAAGACTGAGGAGAGAAGTGTAGGAGGGATGGAGGGTTGTATGAAAGTGAGGTGGAGGATGTTGGAGAGAGGGAGGAATTGTGGTGGCAGCGCTGGTGGAGATCTGGACTCGGGGTGGTAAGGTTTCGGTTAAGTATGATACATTTGTGACGAGACTACGCTTTGGATACAAATGTTATTGGCAATATATTGAAGGAACTGACGGCATTCCTTGTAAACTGTGTGGCTATGTAAAGTCTCATACAGTATATCATTACATTATGGAATGTAACTGTTTATCAGAATTTAGGGGTGATGGTATTACTGATATTACAGAGATGGTTTGTTATTTAATGAACAAAAATATGGTTAAGAATATTATGAAAAATTCTGTAAGTTTAACATAAGATTGTAGATTTTATGCATATCTATTTGTTGTATACATATCTGATTTATGATTAGTAGAATGTTAAAGAGCTCTTGTTAAGACTAGTTTTGGGCGGGCTAGTTAGCATGCTAACCAGCTCCTTTTGATGTAATTGTCAATAAATGTTTTGAATTTTAATTTTAATTTGGACTCGGGGTGGTGGTGAAGGGAGGGAGAGGGAGAAGGTGTAATGATGAGGGAAGTGAAGGAGGGAGGGAATAATGGTGGAGTGGTGGTGGAGGGAGTTACGGATAAGTGGAGATGGTAGTTGTGGAGGGAGGGATTAGTGGTAATGGTGGAGGTGAGGGAGGGAGAAACGGTGGTGATGGTGGTGGAGGAAATGAGGAGGGAGAGAGGGGGGAAGGAGGAGAGATGGTGGTGGGTGGGCGGTGGAAGGAGTGGTGGAGGTGATGGAGAGGGAAGGGAGGGGGCAGGGAAAGAGGAGTGATGGTGGTAGAGGAAGGAAGGAATGGTGGACGGAGTGGTAGTGGAAAGAAGGAGGGGTGTGGGAGGGAAGGAGAGATGCACGGTGGGGGTGGGGTTGGTGGGAGGGAGTATTGGAAGAGGTGGTGGAAGAGGGCAGGCAGGTGTGAGGGAGGGATGGAGGAGTGGAGGGGATGGTGGAGGAGGGCGGGCTGGCTGGGCCTGGGGTAGCTCGCGTGTGCCGCCTCAGAAGTGTTGTATCAGTGAAACCGAGAGGACGCGTCGTTCCTCCCTTACGTTGACTCGCTCGCCACAACAGCAGCAGCGTCGCCCCCACACCACTGTCAGGTGTAGTGTGTGTCACAGTGATGTATAGTGGATCTTGTACTAAATAATTAACAGTGTGATAACAGGAATTTATACTCTGTTAGTGGGTGAGGACATGTGGTAGAGGCTGCGGTTTTGTTGTCTCGTGATTGCAAGATGCTGGGACCTGCGGGAATGCCCCGCGTTGGACACTCGGTGACCTGGTCTGACCGGGAGGTAAGCGTCTTATCACCACCCGTTCCACATATCCTCGTTAGTGCCGAGAGTTCTGCATTGTCGCGTCTTGACCGATACTTCGACCCACAACCGCCCCCGCGCCCCGCCAAGCCCGTGGGTCTCTTGCCAAAGCCTTCCCCCGCCCCGGCTTCCAAGACCAGCACACAGTCCAGTCTCATGATCGGGCCGCCGCCCCTTATCGACGGCGCCGCCTGCAAGACGTCGACGTGGACGTACAAGCAAGTGACGTCGGCACGCAACTCGGGTGTGTCTGACGTGGAGAAGGGAGTCAGGTTCCGGCCGGAGCGTCGGGAGAGGCGACCTGTGCAGAAATTACAATGGCGAGAAAGCGCCTGGTCCAGGGGTTTCAATGGCTCCAAGGATGACTATCTCGATCTCGACACCCGCATCACAGCCTCATCCTCGTCGGATGGGTCGCCGCGCCACGCCATCAAACGGATTCTGTTGCTGACTGAAAATTTCCAGTACCGAGACGCTGCTTCCTTCATCCATCGCCTCCCCGCTGCCACCTTCAAAGTAATCGTTGCTGACCTGCCCATAGACGTGCTGGTGGATGCTATGCCTCACTCACTTCCTATCGTGGAGGCGCTCTATTGCAAAGTGAGCGAGACTGCCCCAGTCGTGCCTGGCTCTACTCGCATCTTGCGTCCCGAGGCAGTCGTCTGGCAGATGGTACGATTCTTCGCCCAGCAAGAGGAATGTCTCACGGGGGACATCCGCTGGGAATTTTGTGGACCCTTTGTGACCTCCTGCAAGAAGGTGTTGCGCGTCATCGCCCGCTCTGAACCTAAAATCCGCAAGATCTTACAACAGCGACGCAAGCAACTGGAGAAGGCCATCGAGGGTATGGGCCACCACGGCCTCGTTGGTACTTCCGATGAGTCTCTTCAGAGCCTTCACGACGCCCTCAAGCTTGAGTTCGAGAAGGTTGTTAAGTCATACACGCAGGCCCTTGAGAAGCTGGAGGAGCTTAGTCTTAGCAACAAAGCGTCGCTGCAAAGGAGTATCAGCCACGGTCCCGCCCCCATCCAGGCGTCCCACCAGCGGCAGCTCTCCATCACCCAGGAGGAAGTGCAACAGAGACTCATCAAGAACAAAACGCTCCTCAATGTGGTCGAACCAACTCTGGGGAACCACTCACTCGACGTGTTGCTTGGGATCCTCCAGCGACGAATCGAGTACGACAAGGAGACGCTCTTCCAGTTCACGCAACTCCGGAAGGAGGCCAAAGAGGTGGATGGCAACGCCGTCATCGCTCCTATCCTCATGCGCTATACCCATGGATGTGAACAGGTAAGTTAAAACATGTTGGTAACACGTTACCCCTGCGAGGCTAATATATCTGTCCATGTTGTGTCATGAAGTATCGTTCCAATGTTTTGATTTAAGGCGATGCAATTATGTTGGTAGGGGGAGGGAGGTTGAATCATGACTCAGGGGGAACGCTCTGGAGATTCGGGTAAGGCAGCCCCGGAAATGCCATCATCTTCAGGTCAGTGATGTTCAATGCAGAGGGTGTAGTGGGCGTGTAAGGGTGTGTGTGAGGAGAGGAAGGTCTGTTTTGTGTGTGAGAGATGGTGATGGAGGTTGTGTATATGGATTAGGGAAGGCGTGGAGATGGACATCGTCTGGAGGTAATGATTTTGGGGGAGGTGACGGAAGGTACAATACAACAAGAGAAGAAAATGGGGTGTGTGTCAGAGAGAATTTACGGTCATGATATAGTGTCTGGCGGAGATGGAATTGGCGGAGAAGAGTCAGTGTGCAGGTCGTTGTGGCTGGAGAGTGTGAGAGCAAATGGGGTTGGTGACTATGACTGGGAACTATGGTGGTGGTAGTTAATGTGGACAGGAGTGGAGAGGATATGGTAATGATAACAGTGGCAGAGGTTGATGAAGAGAAATGGATCCGGGGTTACTGCTGGTGGGTGTGTGTTGGATAGTGGGCGTGAGAAGTGTCGATCGACCCCCTCACACACACACCCACAAACACAGTACAGTAACGGGTTGGAGCGGACAAGATGCTTGGGGCAGTGGCAAGACCCGACACGCTCCACATCACGGACAAGAGGGCAGGTACAGTAGAAGAGGAAGACCCAGATAAACAATGATTGGGTGAAAAGGAAGAGAAAGGGAGGGGAAGCTAAAATAGAGAGCGACGAGAGGATAGAATAAAGATGGAAGAAAGAAGAGTGTAGAGAGTTGGTGGACAAGGAAATGATGGTAGGAACACAGAGACCTTAGTATAGGTCCCTGGTGATGTGTTCCTTATTCATTGTTTCGTTGTCACCTTAAAGAAATTCCTCCACCCACATCCTCCATCCTCATCCACATCCTCCACCAACTCTTCCTGACCCCCTCGTACTCACTCTAATTCTCACACACACACTTATCCAACACAAACAGCTTCAAGACACGCCCGCACACACACACACACACACACACACACACACACATACGCACACACACACACACACACACTGACTGCAGGAGGTACACTGAGGGGCTCCATCTAGGCTTCCAGGAAAGGTTTCTGTGAGGGAGTGGCAAGGGCTGAGAGTGTCTGAGAGAGACTTGTCCTTCAACTCCTGGGGGTCAATGAAGGACTTATACACAAGGGCACACGCTGAAAGCCACTAAATGCTGTTGTGTATGAATCAAGAACTTCATCACACAGTCTCACCTCGTCACTCTGCCTGAGGGAGGAATGAAAGGTCATGGAATGTGGGTTTTGCTTGAGGCTATAGAGTCACGGAAAAGGAAATCTAGTTTGCGGTAACAATAAACTGGGGTTTGTAAAGTCGTCACGAGGAAGAAGGTACACCAATGCCACGAGGAAGTTTAGTTAAGATAGTGTGTCCCGAGGCGAGTTAGTGTATTGTTAATGACACTTACGAACCTACATAAACAGACTGAGAGAGAGATAGAGAAACAAAGAGAGAGACGGAGATACAGAGAAAGATTGAGAGACCGAGAATCAAATACAAGACGCAGCCATCTGTACTGTGTCAAGAGCATCGGTGTTGTAAGGTTAACTACATTAATGCACCTTGTATTATTAATGAGAATCTTGTTGTTGGCGAGCGGAGAGGAGTCATGCCAGGGTGGATACGTACAGTAATGTGGTGACTGGTGAGTGTGTGGATTAGTAATTACGACAGACTGAAGACATTGTAGAGGAATGGTGGAAAATTTTACTTGCGTTTCTGTGTTTTTGAATACTGACAATAATAATGATGGTGGCAAACATTGTAATGATTATTTTTTTATCATTATTATCATCATTATATATGTTATCATTATTACTTCCTTTATTAAAACGATTATTATCACTAACATCATTACTTTTGTATTTGCTATTATCATTATTAATAGGAGCGTGGGAATAGCTGTCTATAGCCTCACGTAGTAAGATTTTTTTTTATGAATGACGGGAAGTTGTAACGCCTGGTGGTGGCTGAAGGCACTATACTACACCTCCTTCACAGCTCGGGGTGTTGACACAGATCACCAGCTGAGTGTGTAGACTTGGTGTTGTTATGAGTTGATTAATGGTGAGGAACATAGGTATTACTTGAAGACTACGCATCCCAGTTTATTTCACCTGAAGATTAATCAACCCCTAACGTTACCTGGGAGGGTTTAGGTTAGGTTAAAATGTTCAGGTGAAATAAATTGGTGTGGTTAATCTTCAGGTGATTCGGACCTTATATACTGTATAGTTATGAATCGTTGATATAACACTTTCTGTTTATGTCTCTTAAGTGATCATCTCTCCATCTCTCTTTTAAGTCGATTTCTTTTGTCTCTCCGTCGGTGTCTCTCCGTCGGTGTTACGTTACATAATAGACCAATGGCTTAACAGTAACACAATCACCAGGTCAGTAAAACACGAAAGCCAATCCACCTTAGTGAACCATGTGTTACAGTCTCGCGTCACAGTCAATCTCCCGTCACAGCCTTGCGTTACAGTCAAGTATCCCGTCACAGTCAATCTCCCGTCACAGTCAATCTCCCATCTCAGTCAATCTCGCGTCACAGTCACTCGCGTCACAGTCAGTCTCCCGTCACAGTCAATCTCGCATCAGCCAGTCTCCCGTCACACTCAATCTCTCGCCACACTCAAGTCTCCCGTCACAGTCAATTTCCCATCTCAGTCAATCTCGCGTCACAGTCACTCGCGTCACACTCAGTCTCCCGTGACAGTCAATCTCCCTTCACAGTCAATCTCGCGTCACAGTCAGTCTCCCGTCACACTCAGTCTCCCGTCACAGTCAATCTCGCGTCACAGTTGGTTCCGAAACACAACTATGTACCGGAGTGAAACTTTCCCAGACAATTAACATGACAGTTCATTAACCGAACACACAAACCAGTTCATCGGGTTTGGGTTCACTTACAGCCAGTCTCGTGACACGAATCTTTGCCAAACACGATCTTACATGACGAAATAATACAACAATACAGTACAGTACAGCAATAGTATACAGTACACCTCAGTGAAGTGTAAGAACATATAACACACTACAATACAGTAATACAACAATACAGTACAGCACATGAATAGTATACAGTACACCTCAGTAAAGTCTAAGAAAATACAATACAGCAGCGTGTGTTATTATATATTGCAAAACATTAATACACTGCAGTACAGTATATAATTATAACAATCATTATAATGCAACAGATGCAATACAAAATAATACAACACAATAAATGCATCAGTACATTACAACACAAAAAAATTCAGCACAGTACATTATAATTCAGTACAATACAACACAATGCAATAATACAACCGAATGTATTAAAACAATACAACATAAACACCAGGTTCTTCATTACAGCTGTACAACACATTAGAGTTAGCTTCCCAACACAAAGCTATAACAGTCACAACAAACTTGACCATCCACAATTAATGAATATAGTACAGCGAAATACATTACAGTAATGAATGTAAACAAAAGATCGACTTCGGGTACATATTCACGTTACAGTATAAACAATTTCGTAATCTGGACCTGCACCGATTTGAGAAGGAATACAGGAATCCAATACCATATAATGATACAATAACACGGAGCATTACAGTCTCACGTTACAGCTTAACTTCGTAACCCAAATCGACAGTAACCAAAATAAACTAGACAACCCAGAGGAAATTATCGGGAGAAGCGTGTCGGCAACTGTTATGTCGACATGTAAACATTTACCTCGCCCACTTAGCAGCAGTTTCCTCTCTCGGTCATAACTCATGCAAATGTGAGACGATTATTTCTTCCAGAGTAAGTAGGTAGGTAGGTAGGTAGGCTTTCTGTGGGACCCAGAGACGTCACGGCGGGCGTGTACCTTCCTTCTGTCACTGCCTGCCAGAGACTGTCTCAGACGTCACGCTGAGATCCGTCACATTGCATAATAGACCTCGTAACAAGGAGTTTTCATCTGTGAATCTTGGAAGTGACACTTTGCCCCGTCAGACTCCGTAACACGATGGTAGAGTTACTCTTTTGTTACTAGGAATTTCCATTTGTTACTGCCCGTGCCCCGAGCCTCTTGTCAAGTGGGTAAAGAACTCATTGCCTCAGAGACGTCGCAGTAGCCCCGCCCCGCCCAGTCAGACTACGTAACAGCCCTCGTGACACTTGGGGTTTTATGCTAATGTTATCATTGTTTTCCACTCGGCTCGACTCCCACCGCGTCACCCAGAAGGGAAGGCTGGCAGGTGAGACCTTAGTGGCCCGGTATGCAGGGGGTTAAAGAAGTCAGGGTGCATTGGGTCACTCATACGACGGAGTTGTGTTGGTACGGGACCTCGCCCTGCCCGCGGTGACCTTAAGTGTATTGAGTTGCTGGTTAGTCAAAGGAGTCATGACCTCCTCCTGCCTACTTGTGACCTTGTATGACCCCGTATTTAAGAAGGATCTTTTAAATTCACTGGGTGATTGGTAAGTAAAAGGGGTCATGACCTTGCCCTGACAGCTGTTGACCTCACAGAACCTGTCTATAAATAATTTTTTTGACGTAAGCTGAAGGTTGTTTAGTCAGTCAGATGCTCGTCTTTCCTGGCCTGTGCAATGGAATTTTTTCGCTTTTTCGGTTTTTGTTTTCAATTAAGGATTAACAGCCTCTGGCTATGTCACCCTCCGTATTGTGTCGGGAATTAAAAAAATATATACAGTAGCTATATTAAATTAGTGAACATAGCTAATGTTGTCGTTCTGTAAGATGTTTTAGGTTTAGTAATTCCTTTATTTAGGTATATTGTTATTAGCATATTTTTCATGCATGGTAACTGGGAAGGGAGGTCGGGGGAGGGGGGTTGTCAGAGTATATTGCGAAGTCAGGCGTAACGAGGTCATTGGACATAAGAACATTAGCTATGCCTGTTACAAGTGTGGGCTGACAAGGCCTAATTACACATATGGCTAATTGGGTCGTAACGGCGTGGAAACAGTCGTAACATTACGTGGTTATAATTATCCCTGAAACAGGTAATTGGTGGAGAGGAATGGTTAAGTGGTTGTGATAGGTTTATTGACTTATTTTTGGGGTGAAGAGCAACGTCGTGAGAGAGAGAGAGACATGTATTGTTATCGTTATCAATATTATCACCTTGTTGGAGACGGTGTTCAACCTGTTAGTGACAATTTTGGATGAGGTAGGATCACACACAGACACACACACACACACACACACACACACACACACACACACACACACAGGCACAAGTAGGCTAACCAACCATCTAGAACACAACACAGCTCACAAAAACAAGATGAGGCCACACACCTCCTCTGTTATGTGAGCTGCTGACTCAGTGTTCCACCTGGTGATGAGGGAGGGTGAGGTGCAACCAGGAAGTTACCCTCATATCTTCTTATCTATTTCTCTTTATCTTTCTTTCTTTATCTCTGTTTGTATCTACTTTCTTTATCTATCTGTGTATCTACTTTCTTTATCTCTGTTTGTATCTACTTTCTTTATCTATCTATGTATCTACTTTCTTTATCTCTGTTTGTATCTACTTTCTTTATCTTTCATTTCGTCTTTTTGCCTCTATCTTGTTATCAATTTATAAATATGATCACAAGGTTTCATATCTATTTACAAATGTGTACTAAAGTTTGTATCGCTAAATGTAATGGAAATTTCCCTATTGACACAAACATTTCTTACAAAGTGAATACGGAAATAATCCTCGGAGATTATACCAAATACAACACGTAAAATTTCCTTAAGAATACAACACAGTAATTGTTTTTGTTCTTTGGATACAGACAGGTAGGTAAGTTGCTGTATCATGACTGTATTTCTCGAGTATGGGGTACAGGAGTCTCTCTCTCTCTCTCGACAATTTACGTCACACCAGCTGAAGATTAATTGTAAACAAAAGTATTAAAATTCTTTGTACATATAGGTAAAAGATTCTCTGTAAACACCAGCAAACATCTAGGTAAACACAAGGAAAGAGATTCTGTGTAAACATAAGCAAAAAACCTCCTACATTAACTCAAGCAATAACTTTGTAAATTTGTAAACGGGAGCACAATAACCTTCATATATACAAGGCAAATAAATTGATCTGAGAATGAGAGCAAAAACTTTCATTAAAAAAAAAAGAATCTTTCTACACCTCACCTGGGGCGGCGGTACCAGCCTACCTCACCTCACCTCATCGATAGCTTCAATAATGTCTTACGACTCTATTGTTACCTGTTCGACCGACCTCACCTGACACGAGGTAAAGGTGAGTGGTGTGTCATTAAGGGGAAGGGAGGTAGAGGGGAGTTAAGGAGGGTAATGGAACAGAGGGAGGTTGGGCGTGTGGCCTAATGTGTCTAGTGTACCGCTAAGGGGAAGAAAAGGGAAGAGGGTAATGGGTTAATGGTTATGTATGAGGGTAGGATAAGGGACGATTGATCTGATATAAACAAGGATGAATGGTCACACTTCTGGCACTAAGGGAGGTGCGAGGAATGTTAAGGGGTAGTTGATGACGGAGCAAAGGGTTTAAAGCGATAAGTAACCTAACCTAACCTTACGCGTTTGCTACTAAGGGGGTGCGTTGCGTCGTGTTGTAAAGGGAGGGGAGGTTATGGACTATCGGTGAAGAAGAATGCGTCTCGTACCATGACACACAGACACACAGAGGTGAGCAACACACCTGGTCATACCTGGGGTCATAGGTTACCTGAGAGAGAGAGAGAGAGTCTTTGAACACACAGTCCTTGTACTTGGAAGGCGAGTGAGGTTCCAGATTCATTTATTTACTGTGGTATTCGTAATGACTGGCAGGGAGGTATTCCGGTCAGTAGAACAGCGGGCGAGAGGTCAAAGAGTCTATACTAATGCTCCTACTGTTGCTACTCCTGCTGTTGCTGCTCCTGCTGTTGCTGCTCCTGCTGTTGCTACTCCTGCTGTTGCTGCTGTTTCTGTTCCCTTATCCAACTTCACCCTGGAACACGAAATCCAAGTTCTCCGACATCCGTACATTCAATTTTTATCCGTATAACTGGACATATAAGAGCGTTTCTATAGCCGGACCATCGAAGCTACAGTACAAAGATAAGAACTAATTGATTCTTTCGACACATTCCATCTACAGGAGTGAGAATGTATCTAACTGGCTCACTTTAACTCAAAACAATGCTAAATTCTCAATGCTAAATTCTCAAAGATATTTACATCCAAGATTTACCCCCTAACTAGAGCTGTGAGACTGACACTGAACCACTTAAGCTACGATACTAAGTGTGGGATTCACGAAGATTTTTACATTGAAATTTTTATCTTAAGTGGAGATAAGTGAACATCTTTGATTCCTCTCGTTCGTTATTCGTTTCGTTATTATTCCGACGTAATGTTTAATGAGTGATGGTAATTATTGTATGATTAGAGATGACTTGAAGTGACTGCTAATAACTAACAATAATTAAAGTGATTGGAAATGAGCAGAATGTGTAAATACGGATTAACAATGGTTGGAAATTAATTACAAAGATTACAGAGGACCAAAACTAATTAGAAATAACTATAATTAATTAGCAATGATTAAGGAACGATGCTTAGATACCTTAGTGAAATGACTTGGGGTGTGATTAACATGATTAGGAATGATTAGATGATTTGGGGTAATTACGACGAAGGTGAGAGTATGAAGGTTGGCAATAATTATTTGCTAGTGTTCTTTATTTCGCATTTCTCTTCTTCTCTTTGTCCTTCAATTCTATCTCCTTCTCTCTTCTTCTTTTCTTATGTCCTCCACCTCTCTCCTTCTGTTCTTTCTTGTCTCCCTCCCCCCGTCATTCACTCCTTTTCTCCACTTCCGCTCTTTCTTCTTCTTTTGTTTTACCCTCCTTACCTCTCTTTCTCTCTCTTCCTCCCTCCCTCCCCCGCTTTTCTTTTCCATCTCCTTCTCTCTCCTTCCTCCTTTTCATTGCTATCACTCGTCCCTTTCCTCTCCTCCCTTCTCCTTCCTTAACCTGTCTCCTACCATCTTCATCTCCTTCCTCCCTTCATTTATTCTTCTGTTAAAGCTCTCATCTCTCCCCTTCCATCTCTCCCATCCCACATTTCCTTTCTCTCTCCTTCCTTTTCCTTCAATCATATACTCGTTCTCTCCCTCACATCACCAATTAGGAGGAAAATGTAATGCCGGAACCTTTGAGAAAATACATCAGTGTGTCTTCAGCTTAAGTGGGCAATTTAAAGGCGTTTTCTCACATCTGATATGGCGATGAATAACATACACACACACACACACAACACACACACACACACACACACACACACACACACACACACAAGGTTCTTCCGCTTCTCACCTCATCAACCTCAGGGCCCATACGCACTCTATACGCACTCTATATGCGTCCCCCGTCCCATACCTTATTTACAAACACTGAACACGTGGACTTGTTGTTGTTGTTGTATTATCTGTTGGAGGAAAGAACAATCTCACTTTTTATCTCGTTGTTATTAACCCCTCCTCTCTCTCTCTCTCTCTCTCATCTTCCTGTGTTTATTTCTCTATCTCTCATTCTCATGGAGCCTCGTTCAGGTGAAGTGCCGTGAGAGTCAAGGTGAGGGAGACGGGTCGGTGTGAGAGATACCCCTTCCTCCTCCTCCTCCTGCAGGGGTCGCGGCCCATGTGAGTCTTCCCACCTCAAGGGCGTGAAGGATGGCACGCTTGTCTCCATACCAAAAATTCCCTGATACACTATTATGTTTTCACTGTCTTTCTATACTCCTGTCTGTTTGGCTTTCCATCTGATTGTCATTTTGTTTTCCAATGTGTGTGTGTGTGTGTGTGTGTGTGTGTGTGTGTGTGTGTGGAGAAGTGAATGCATCTTGCTATGGTTGAGTCTTGATGCAATTTCGAAATTTCTTGCAACAGGACGAGAATGAGACTAATTATATAATACAGTCTTGTTGCAATCTCGGCGCCATATTTGTCGACATGTTTAGTGAGAGACAGCTGAGAGATTTAAGAGGACGTGATGCTTGAGAATTTTAAGGAGAAAATTAGATAATTAAAGAAAGTTATCAGAGAGGAAGGGAAGGATAGGAGAGAATGAGTAATTATGGAGCAAGAAAGGAAGAGGATGTTGAAAAAAAGGGGAAGAGGAAGTCGAGGAAGAGAGAGAGAGAGAGATAGAGAGAGAGAGAGATAGAGAGATGAGCTGTAACGACGACCTCTGTGGGTGATCATGAGTCTCTCTCTCTCTCTCTCTATGTCTACCTATCATCACTACACTGTCACTTTTTTTTTACCATTACACCGTCACTATCACACCCATAACATCACATCATTCCCTCCCTATCACCATCACACCATCATCACGCCAACATCACCACCAACTCACACTTCACTATCATCAGCACCATCACCACCAGTTACCTCACACATCATCACATTCATCACCACCAATACCATCACAACACCGCCACTTGCACCACCACAACATCACCATCACAACACCACCATCACACCATCTACACCATCACTTCACAAGCTACACCACCACACCATCACACCACCTAATCACCTATACTATCACCACAACACCATCATCACAACACCACAAAACTCACCATGGTACACAAGGGTGACCCAGTTTTTGTGATTGCACACTAAGCACGGTGGAGATTAACTTAAATTACTCTTTAAATAACATCAATCTTAACAAGTGGTAGTTGAATCAGCAGCTGTGCAAGGTCTTATCTGGTGTAATAATAATAATAATAATAATAAACGGTTTATTGAAAAAGTTTGCAGCCCGAAGGCTGAAAATATACATTGGACATAAATGACTTATTACATACATTGGTGGTTTAACAAAAGCCTTCATTCGAGAAAGGTAAAGGAACATATACAGTGAACAGACAGATTAATGTTTACACACGTAGATCATGTAAGCTGAGGTGTTGAACAGCAGACACGTAGTGTAGTAACTCCTTCACAGATGGCGTTATGAGGGGCATCGTGTGTGTGTGGGTGTGTGTGTGTGTGTGTGGTAAGCTCCTGTGAACAATACATTAAAGAAGTGTCCATGATAAATACTTTCTCTATTCAACTGAGGAGAAGGGAAGTGGTGCCTAGTTTTTGTGCGGGCGAAGAGGAAGTGGGGACGCTTCTCTGGCTCATACTACTACTACTACTACTATTAATTAAGCTTAGTAGTAGTAGTAGTAGTAATAATATAATAATAATAATAATAGATACAATAATAACCTAAATGATGATGATGATGATGATAATAAACATCGCAATAATGATAATAATAATTGCAAAAGTATGATTGGTTATAATGATGATGATATTTACTACTACTACTATTACCACTACTACTACTAATATTACTACTAGACGTAACAATATCAACTTCATTCATAACAAGGTACAGGTAAATGACTTTCTAATTGTAAAAGGGTTAAGCAGCACACCTGTAGCTCACCCCCACCAGGTGTTTACTCTCCTACCTGGGTCCTCTCTTCTCTCACTACCCCCCCTCCCCTTTCCTCTCCTCTTCTCTCTCCCTTCCTCTCTCCCTTCCTCTTCTCCTCCTTTCCTTTCTTTCTCCTACCCTTTCTTCCTCGCCTATCTCCTCTTCTCACTCTTCCCTCTTTCTCTCCTCCAATGTTCTCTTCCTCCCTTCCTCTTCCTTCCATCCCCTCCCTTCCCTTCCTCCTCTCTGTCCTCCGCTGTTGATAATTACACAGAATGTTCATTAAAAATTCACTCGGTCTGGAAGTAGTTTGAGGAGGTCGGGAATCATTGATGTGTGTCTCGGGATGCTGACTGTGGTTGACGGGTGGGTGGGTGGCTGGATGGTTGGGTGGCTGGATGGTTGGGTGAATGGGTGGTCGGTTTGTTTGGTTGGTTATTGGAACGATAGTCGAGGGGAGAGAGGAGATAAGAAGAGAGAGAGAGAGAGAGAGAGAGAGAGAGAGAGAGAGAGAGAGAGAGAGAGAGAGAGAGAGAGAGAGAGAGAGAGAGAGAAAGGCACACACACAACAACTTAAAACCTCATCATTTTTTCATTATCGAATTATCTTGTATTACAGTATATAATAATTTATCAGTCAGTTTTCATCTTTTTTTCGTTTCATTTGATCCATTTATTGTTATCACTCTTTCTTATTGTTAACATATAGAGTACAGGGGTTTGTGAACGATATTCTTTCTTTTATGTTTCAGGTAAGCTTGTAGAGGAACGCAGGTGTCAGTGTAATCAACAGAGGATCACCTGAGGATTAGACACCCCAAGTTATTTCACCTGAGTCAATACCCTAATGCTAACCTGGCTTAACCTAACCCAAGCAGTCCTGACTTAACCTAGCCTTAATCTAACATATTCCAACTTAACCTAACCCAACCAAACCCAACCCAACCAAACCCAACCTAACCCAACCCAACCCAACCCAACTTAATTTAGCCTTACTTACCCTAACCTAACCTAACCACCCCCAGGTATCGTTAGGGTGTTTAATCATCAGGTGAAATAAGGTAGGGGTGGTTGATCATCAGGTGTTCCCCCGACAGGTGTCCAGCAGTGCGTGGGTGAGTACCTACCGGGTGTGTGGGGGTCACTGTACAACTTGGTGGTGGTGTACAGGTTAGGTTAGCGGATTTTATTTTGCCGTGTAGGTGTTGTCTCTCTCTCTCTCTCTCTCTCTCTCTCTGTCTCCTCTCTCTGTCCTTCTGTCTGTCTTTCTCTCCCTGTCCTACCCTCCCCCTCTCTCTCCTCCTCTCTCACTCTCTACCCTCCCCCCCTATCTCTCTCTCTCTCTCTCTCTCTCTCTCTCTCTCTCCTCCCCGCTCTTAATCAATCTCTCAATCCAGATGACCTCTTCTATGCATCATTGTCAAGGTCAAGAGGTCAATTATGCCCATTCCTCCTTTTGTGTCCGGTCCTTTGTCGCCCCAGCACAAAGGGAGGAGGAAGAACAGTAATGGCGGACAATTTGCGTCGAGACTCTTCCGTCGGATCAATGACTTGGAGCCGTTAGATGAAGATAATTAAGGATGGATAGGAAAGGACTATTTGCATACGTGTGTGTTATTATTATTATTTTTTTTTCTATTCAAATTCCTGATTGATTTTTGGAAAGTTGATGTGAGTTTGTGGGATGTGCGGTGTTTTGTTTATTTGTTTATTTATTTGTTTATTTGTTTAACTGTTCTTTGTTCTTGTTGTTCTTGTTCTTCTTCTTCGTGTTCTTGTTTTTGTTTATCTTGCTCCTCGTCCTCTGGTTGAGGTTTTTGTTTTTGGTTATTATTGTTATTATTGTTATTATTATTATTATTATTATTATTATTAGTAGTAGTAGTAGTATTAATAGGCTGTATTATTATTGATAGAGAGATAGATAAATAGATCGAGATAGAGAGATAGAGAGAGAGAGAGAGAGAGAGAGAGAGAGAGAGAGAGCAAACCCAATATAGACAGTCCCTGACCCAAGACGTCGTATCTCACTATTATCTCACTATCTCAATAAGTGGGTTACTGTCGTCTCTCTGCTGTTGGCTGTGTCATCCTCAAAGAAAATCAGAAAGTTTTATAAAGCTTTAAATGTCAAGGGTGGTAATTTTGATTGTGTGTGTGTGTGTGTGTGTGCGTGTGTTATAATAATAATAATAATTAACGGTTTATTGAAAGAGCTTGGCAGCCAGAAGGCTGAAAATATACAGTTGCATATTTGGGGAATGGGTTACGAATTACAAATAATATACAAGTAACATAAGTGACACAAATGAGACATATATTAACTAGATGGGGAAAAGCTCAAACTACAGTTCATTTCAACATAGTGACAGTGTAAGGAGCAGTGTTTACTGGGAGTGAATACACTGATTTATTACAAGTTATTGATAATTTTTACAATGGTTGGGACTGGGCTGTTCTTATAGCGATCAGTTCGTGCACGTATGGGCTGGATGCGGTTGTGGTGTCGAACAGCAATTCTCGGACAAGGGATCTCAGGTGGTAGTAGGAGCCGGTGTCGGGGATGGTGTAGAAGCTTCTTACCAAATTTGCAGATGAGGTCGTGGTGATGGTCAGTGAGAGTCGAAAGGGTCAGTGTGTTGAGCGCTTCTTGATATGTGGAGTAGGAAGGGGAGAGAATAATCTTGCATGCCCTCTTTTGCACTTTTTCTAGGTGTTTACCTTGTGTGGCATTTAGGGAGGAAGACCAGGTGGGGGAGGCATAGGTGAGCTTGGGAAGTATGAATGTTGTGTATACACTGAGGAGCTCGTGTGCGGGAACTCCGAGTGACTTGAGTCGGCGGAGGAGGTGGAGACGGAAACTGGAGGATTTGATAACTTCACTGTGTGTGTGTGTGTGTGTGTGTGTGTGTGTGTGTGTGTGTGCGCGTGTGTGTGTGTGTGTGTGTGTTTGACTTACATCATCTAACACCCCATCGTCATACACCTTGCAAGACACTGGGGACCTGGAGGGAAAAAAAGAAAAAACATAATTACGGGTGTTGTTGCGTCACTTGTAAGGGTTATGTTCCGGGATTGTTTTCCGTCGACAGATCAAGGGAAGAAGGGGAGGGGAGTGTAGGGAGGGGGAGTTAGAGAAGGGGAAGATTGGGGGTGAGGGAAGATGTATATAGAATTGGTAAAATATATCTTTTCTCTCTCTCTCTCTCTCTCCATACTCCTCTTTCACTCACACCTTTCACCAAATTTTCCCCCATAATCCGGGACACCCCCCTCCCCCTCCCCCCTCCCCAACAACCCCCCCTTGCCCTTATCCCCCTCCCATCGGCCATATCCCCAGCAGGAATCACCATTATCGTCTTCATCGTCATCATCATCGTCGTTATATCCCGACGACATTCCCGAGGAGTCGTCGTGCTAGTGAACCCATGAAAGGCAGTCGTCCCCCTCCCCCTTCAGAGTCGTCGTGGTTCTGGATGTCGTGTGTGGCCTTCCGGAGCAGAGGTCACTGGGTAATGATGGTACTTCGTGGACTGGGAGGGGAAGGGAGGGAGACTGCTCACTCTTGAAGGGGTGGTGTGTGGAGGGGGGCTGTGGTGATGGTGGTAGTGGTGAGATTAATGATAATCGTTATAGTATTGGTAATAGTTGTGGTACAGTAGTAGTAGCAGTAGTAATAATGACAATATTAGTAGTAGTATAATGGTTGCCCCTCTTGTAACGAGGATGGCAGGTGTAGAAGCTGTCGCCAACACAACAACCACACCCTGAGTTAACGAGTTGCATGACCCAGTGTCAAGGAATAGTCCGAGAAGACCGGACAACTCGCCAACTGCACTGGCTAACCATTACCCCGGAATACGATCCGCAAATAGATTAACATCCAGGTTCCTAATTACTGCAATGGAGTAAAGAAACTTGCCCATAGTTTCACCTGCTCGCTTGAGAGGCGAGTATGCTGACCATTACATCACAGATGTAGTAGTAGTGGCCTGTACTTTATACCTAGACCTGTACCTGTATTGGTATTTCTGAATAAATTGTTTACGATAAATATATTTGTAAAACAAAAAACATTCGTAATTATAAATTTATCATAATTTATTCCACCTTGCAACCCATCAGGTTAAGTTAGGATATGTTAGGTTAGGTTACGTTAGGTTAGGTTATAAGGACTGGTACCCATAGGACCTACAACCTCAATAAATCCATCATCATCCATTACAGTGAGCTATAAGAGTCCGTTTACTCCCAGAGACATCCTGCTGAGCAAACATAAAGTATTGATAAGTGGCCAGAAACAGCTGATCACTCGACGTAAACACCGTAGTAGTAGTAGTAGTGGCAAGGGATGAATGAGTGGCTGAGTGATGAATGAATGGGTGTTGGTAAAGGATTGCTCCTCTCTCCACCTGCTGTGAGAACCCGCTGTGTTAAGTCTCTTCATTAGGTCTTGTATGTGATGGTGATAATAGTAATGATAATGAACTACTACTACTACTACTACTACTACTACTACTACTACTACTACTAATAATAATAATAATAATAATAATAATAATAACAATAATAATAATAATAATAATAATAATAATAATAATAATATTAATAATAATAATAATAATAATATTAATAATAATAATAATAATAATAAATGTTGGCAAAGCTGATTAAAAAATAAAATAAAAATATTGACAAAACTGGTTGAAAAATAGTTTGAGAATGTGAAATTTCCTGGCATAATATATTGAAAAATAGAAGGAAAAAGATATTGGCATTCAAACACACCTCAGCTAGCATCCTGTCTCTCCTAGCCACTCCCTCTTACCACCACCACACCCGTGAACTGACCTAAAAGCTGCCAAACTGGTCTCAAAAAGTATAATGTATTGGAGAAATTTGAATGACTCCAATAAAAAAAAATCAATTTAGACTAATATTGTTGGTTTAGTAGGAGGTGGGGGGGGGGTGGCAATCGCGTGTAAACAAACTCTGCCCAGCATCCTGTCTCCGAACACACCTGGGGCATAATCACTTCATCTCACACCATATGTTACACGGCGTCACCTCTGTTACACCTGGAGTAATTGTTCTACATGTCACGACACCTGTGGAGTAATGATCTTTGTTTGTTAGGAGGATGGAGGGTGAGAATGAGGGAGGGAGAGTGGCGTTTTGAGGAGGGATGGAGATTGAGAGGTTGATGGAAGGATGGATAGTTGTAGGGATGACGAGAGGAGGTAAGGAGAGAGAGAGAGAGAGAGAGAGAGAGCAAAGTAATAAATCTGTTCTCAGGTCATATTAAAAGTAATAACTAACCTCTATCTTTGGTGAAGGAGAGAGAGAGGGAGAGAGACACTGAGAGAATGAGGAAGAGATGAAGGAAGAACGAGGAAGTGATGAAGATAGGAGTAAAGGATGGACGGAGGAAGAGGTAGAGATTGAAGGATATGTAACTGAAGGGAAGAACGGAAGGGAGAATAAAAGGAAATATGAAAAAAAGTAAAAACAACAACAATAAATGGAAGAAGTAGAGGATATAAGAAGGATAAAGAGGCTATACGGAAAGATGGAGATGGAAAAATAACCAAAAGAAGGAGAAAGAAGAAGAAAAAACAGGAGAACACACACACACACACACACACACACACACACACACACACACACACACACACACACACACACACACACACACACACACAGACACACACACACACACACACACACACACACACACACACACACACACACACACACACACACACACACACACACACACACACACACACACACACACACACACACACACACACACACACACACACATCAGATCATCTAGTCAACATTGTTCGGCCTCTTGCTTTTATCTCAAGGAATGTCGGGCCGGGTTTGAGATACACACTTCGCCGCCGTCCTCCATATCTCTCCAGTGACTAGTACTTTAATTTTCTCCCCTAAATGGAATTAAGAGAAAACCTTCAATTATCTCCCAGTCTCGGTTGCAATCTCAGCGGCAAATTTTTTTTTTATACCCGCTGCCTCTATGTCTTACCTTCTTCAGTGACCCGGTTAGATACATTCTCACATCTGTTGTAAGGTGGAAATTTAATACAAGAAGCTTTGAAAGTTTGAATGTTAAGATTAAATTTAACCTAAGATGCTTTGATTATTCGATACGTTAACTATATCTCCAGTTAAGGGAGGAATGGAACGTGTTAAATACAAGTATCTTAGTGTAGGTTAAATACGGTCTTATATCTTCAGCTAGAGGGGGGAGGGGGAGAGATTCTTTGCAATATTGAAGACTTGATATCCCTTGAATGAACCCAGGTGTCGTCCAGGGGCTAATTCCGGCAGTGGCAGGTGAGGGAGATGCCCCAGGCAGGTGTGATAATGAATGAGTCTACCTGTGTGGAAACAGACCAATGAACCCAGATGGCCGGAATGGATGGGGGGGGGCTATGATGACTGAGAGAAAGAGATGTTTGTTATGCCCTTATTTGTCTATATTATCCTACCACAATCGTACCTTCCTTGGCATTTAAGACTCGAGCAATTGTCACCTACTGCTTACCGCAACCTGTTGTGGGGTGGGGTGTGATGGGGGTGTGGGGAATTGAGAATGAGGTGGGGAATGAGAATGTGATAAATTGAGGTGGGGTGTGATGGGGTGGGTGTGATGGGGGTGGGGTGGGGTGTGATGGGGTGGGGTGTGATGGGGTGGGGTGTGATGGGGTGGGGTGTGATGGGGTGGGGGGTGTGATGGGGTGGGGTGGGGGTGGAAGAGGGGTTTGAGGGGGGGGCATGGGGTCTTTATTGTCTCCCTAAAGAAGCTACTACTCGACCATTAATACTACAATAATTACAGTAGGGTGAATATGGTAGTAACAATATAACAACAGTAGGAATAATTGAAAGTGTGGTGGTAATAGTGGTTTGTTGAGTTAGTAGTAGTAGTTGTAATATTACTTGGTAGTAGTAGTAGTAGTGGTGGTGAGAAGATATCTGTGCCATTTAGAAGATGTGCAGTAGAGGATGTTTCTCTCTCTCCCTCTCTCTCTCTCTCTCTCTCTCTCTCTCTCTCTCTCTCGGGAGTTTCTGAAGGAGTCTACATTATACTCATCTTCTTGCCGCCGCTGAGCTGAACATTCGTCAAGCGACTTTGGGCTTTCGAGGATGGCATGTTGTAGAATGTGGGTCTGCTCACCTGTATGACTCACTCACAGGTAAACCCGCCGGGGCCTCTGATCATGGACAGATGCCAAGGTGCTGTAAGAAACGATATCAAGAGAGAGAGAGAGAGAGAGAGAGCAAATATAAACATCTCAAGGGTGCTGGTCGTTATACTCTGTATGACTGAAGTGTGTTGAGACATTCCGAGCCAAACTCTTTACCTCTAGTGTTCAAAATCACAATAACACACACACACACACACACACACACACACACACACACACACACGCAGCTGAAATGTTTTCTTCTGTGTTTACTTCTGCAGCCTTCATCAGCGTCTCGGTTCCGTCTTTCTGTTGTTTACGGATGAATGAAGGAAACACTCGCGAATCTTGGCTCTTTTACTTTAAGGTGGAGTTACCTGACCTTTAGTTGTAACCCCTGAGGTCCCGCCCACTCACCTCACCCTGACCCGTGATTGGCTCTCCACTTAGACGAGGTTAACTTCCCGAAACCAAGGGATTTCCGGCGCTAGCAAGAGACACCCTAGGGGCTAAGTCCTTCCCGGTCTTCCCCTGAGGGTTACGTGCTTTATATAGCGTCGTGGCCAGCTAATATTTGATGTAATTAGTTGACTTTACTCAGGCTTGGGGTGAGTGGGAGCCTTGTGTGAGGTGTGTGTAGGGGTGAGAGTTACGTGGGGTGGAGAGGTGAGTGGCAGAGGTGGCCCGCGTAAAGTGATCTCTTACGAGGGTTACAGCATCCACTGAAAGGCCACGCTGGGGGGGGGGGAGGTTACATTTACGGAAGAGTTGGAATTTCATTTCTCACATCACTTGTCGTTAGTATTGTGTTCCGACTGTCTTCTGATTGGAATACTAAAATCCCTGCAGTAGAAAGACAGGCGTATGTTCGTCTGGCGTGTAGCTTCAACAATCATGTAATTGTGGATGTTAAGGAGGATAAGAGTTTCTAAAAATGTATTATAACAAATTGGAGGAGAATACCCGGCGCTCCATGTCGCTCTTGTTAACGCTATACCCAGCAGTAAGCCGAGCTAGTGAGGGGGGGGGGGTTGGGGGGTTGGGAGGGTTACAGGTCCTGATAATTAGGGACACCTTTCCTGACCAACACCAGCAAAAAGTATAACTCAGCATCACTTGGCGTCACCCAGAGACTTAAATCTCACCCACCTTCTGGCTACAGTGACATCCAGTAAAAGACCTCGAGGCTAAAAACTCATCTCACACAATCCTCTTCCTTTTGTTTCACCCTGACGATTGTTAGACACCAGAATTCCTACCATAGAATAACTCTTACTCTTAGTGCGTTTGTCGTTCCATTAAATAAATACAGCTCGGGGGAGGAATTTTCTACCATGAAGGAACTGTGTGGCCGGGAAAAGATTTATTAATTTACATCCAGTACAGGAGGAAGATCTGTCTGTGTTGTTGATAATCCCGACATTTTTATCTTCACGATCTCTTTTTTATTTCCTTGGGGAGGATCAATGAACGGTAACCTGCTTCTTTGTCTTTCATCTTCACGACGGAAAGAGAAACTGACATATTTGACAGCTGGGGGGGGGGGGGTGTTGACAAGGGCAGGTCAGAGGAGAGAGAGAGAGACAGACGCTTATAATTGGATAGTTTATATGGCTTCTCTCTCTATCTCTCTCTTCCTGTCTCCTATTTCTCTCCCTTCTTTCTTCCTTCCCATTTTCTTCCTTCTCTATCTGTCTGTCTGTCTCTTAGTTTATCTCTCTTTTCGCTTTCTCCCAGTTTCTTCTCTTTCTTTTTCTTTCAGTTTCTCTTCTCTTTTCTCTTTCTTTCTCTTCTCTTTCTCTCAATTTATCTCTCTCTTCTCTCTCTTTCTCTCCTTACACCTGAGACAGTTGAAGCTGCCAGATGAACCCTGAGTAGGTCAACGAAGTAGTTAGTGTATACCTGTAATACCTGTGTGTCTCCCTCTCTACCTCTCCCAATTACACACTTTACGGCGGCAGGTGAGCAACTACAGGTAATCTCTCCCTCTCTCTCTCTTTGATTCTCTCTATTTCTCTATGTTTATCTCCCTTTCACATTCTCATCATCTTTCTCTTTTCGTCTCATTTTCCTTTTCATTTTCTCTCTCTTCCTCTCTCTCTCTCTCTCTCTCTTTCTCACATTTAGATAGCTTAGACAGCTCAAGAGTAGGTCAGGTGAGGAACCACAGGTAATAGCTTTCATTATGCCAGTGTGTGTGTGTGTGTGTGTGTCATCCCCCACCTCTTAGCTTAGGGAGGCTGTGTCACGTTAGCTGTAAGAGTCTTTGTTTACCTTGGCTTGTTTAGCTTTGTGTGTTAGGTTAGGTTAGTGTCTTGGATTTGGAGCTAGTTTACTTAGACATTTGTGTGTTAGTAATGGTTTGATATCTGCTGAGTCTTTATTGTTAGCTGTGGAAGGGTGATTTAGCTTTATCTAATTTAACTGTAAACTAGGGGAAGTTCTCATGTTAAATATTTGATCTTTGAATATTAGCTGGGGAGCTTTGAAGTGTAAAAGGAAATTATTTATTGCACGGAGATTTTAATGCCACAGAAGTAGTAATCGTATGTATGTATGTATATGTAAGTATGTATGCATGTATGTTTGTATGAATGTATGTATGTGTGTACGGGTATGTATGTATGTATGTATGTATGTATGTTTGTATGTATGAATGTATGTTTGTATGTATGTACGGGTATGTAAGTATGCATGTATGTATGTAAGTATGTATGTATAGTATGTAGCAAAACAAGTTGTATAAGAAGTGACACGAGAGTGCTAAGACTACAAACAGAAAAATATATGCATAAAACATTTGTTGATATGCTCACTCAACACACACACACACACACGCACACACACACACACAGACACACACACACACACAGACACACACACATACACACACACACACACACACACACACACACACACACACACAGACACACACAAACACACACACACACACACACAGACACACACACACAAATTACAAAGCTTGGTATTTTAGTGTAGAGTTACAAAACGGATCTACCTGAAGAATAGACACCTCATCTTATTTCATCATGACTTTATGGTTGGTTAAGTTGCTTTTAAGAGAATGAGAATACAGTGAGGAGGAGTGAGAAGGAGAGAAAAGGAGTGAGAGATTGGAGAGAGAGATGAAGAAGAGAATGAGATTTAATATGAAAATAATGAGAGAGAGAGAGAGAGAGAGAGGTACATATACATTTGGACACCCATGACAGGATGAGTCACTCAAGTAAAATACCCACTTGTAAATACTGTCATTAATCACAGGAAAAGCTGACCTCCCTCACCCTCCCTCCCTCCTCCATCCATCCATCCATCCACTCCATCCATCCATCTCTCTCCCTCCCTCCCTCCCATCCATCCCATCCTCCCTCCCTCCCTCCCTCCTCCATCCCTCCATCAACATCCATCCCTCCATCCCTCCCTCCCACCCTCCTCCCTCCTCCCTCCCTCCCTCGCCACCAGCCTTGGACCAGACACATAGCGATTATCCGAGTCGCTCTGTTGTGACAAACTCTTTTGGACCTTCAGAAATAACCCCAAGAATAAAGCTAACATGACACATTTCTCAGCTAACACGTCACCCTTCTCAGCTAACATGCCACCCTTCTCAGCTAACACTTCACCCTTCTCAGCTAACATGCCACCCTTTCTAAGCTAAATAGTAACAGCTGACATGACACCCTGGCCAAGGTTACATGACACTCTCTCCAAGGTAAAGGTTTTAAAACATTGCATTAATTTTATAGTGACTTGCCGGCACATGGAAGTTACACAGGTAGACAAACAGGTAGTCATCGTCTGTCCAGAGTCATCGTCGGTCCAGAGTCATCGTCGGTCCAGAGTCATCGTCGGTCCAGAGTCATCGTCGATGTGTCTTAGTGATGTAGACAAAAGTTGTTTAGTAATGCACACTGGTAAGCAATTGTCTACAGTCTGTTAATATTTGCAAACGTTTCTGGGTAGTTTATCTCTCTTTCTCTCTCTCTCTCTCTCTCTCTCTCTCTCTCTCTCTCGTCCATAACTTTATCACTTTTTTGTAATGAAATAAAAAAAATATATAAACGGAGAGAAGAGACAAATACAGGTTACTTAAAATTGATCTTTACTTGTCTGTCTGTGTGTGTGTGTGTGTGTGTGTGTGTGTGTGTGTGTGTGTGTGTGTGTAAGTTAGTGTACAGTAATAAGATAATAAGACTCTCATGTCATGTACGTGAAGTGGTTCCCAGACAGTCAGTAAGTGTGAAGGGCAAGGCCGTTCACTACACCTGTAATAGTACATCGTCACCTGCTATGGTTAGGTTAGGTTAGGTTAGGTTAGGTAATCTTTTTGGAAACAGTCTCAGTGGGCTATAATTATCTTCTTATCTTTTGACTCACAACACTTTATCAACTCTCTGTGTATGCTGAGTCATCCTAGGATCATAGTCTTGTTTATTTTGAGACAGACAGACAGACAGACAGACAGACAGACAGACAGACAGCCCACAATATTTACAGTAATTTCCCCTTCCACCATTGCAAAAAACAACAACAACAACAACAACAACAACAACATACCACCGCCACAACAAATACAAC
>NW_024737097.1:17669851-17674851 GCF_018991925.1 Homarus americanus
GAGAGAGAGATGAACTAGAAGTGTAAAATCTCTTTGTAAATTTAAAAGGATAAAAAAAAAAATCCTCACAGTGCTCAAAATGCGTTTATATTCACCATTGGATTAAGTCAGGCGTAAAAATGTATAAAACTTCAAGAAAAAAAAACCCAACTTATGAAGCTCACGAGAGAAGTTATAAATAAACATACAGGACTTTGGGTGAGTGGTAAAAGGCGGTCATGTGTAGTGAAGACGTGACCCCTCCCCCCTCCCCCTCCCCCCCCACACACACAGGTCAGGTTATTTTGGATCGAACACGACGTCAAAATTCATTAAAATATGATTATTTGTTTTCTGTATCTATGCTTTTTTTCTGTCTTTGTCGGTCTGTTTGTCTGTCTTGTTTTCTGTCTCTCATTCTTTGTTTCTCTCTTTCTTTTGTCTCTTTCTCTACCTCCCTCGCCCACACAAACGTTTCTCAGTATCTTATCTCTAGAGGACCTGTCAAGTGAGAATGGCTTACCTATGAACAAATTTACCTGTATTTAAGCAATTATCGTTACCTGGAGTTGCAATATTTACTGTTAGAAGGGAAAAAATTAACTTAAGAACCCTTGAGATTCATATAATGTCTCGTAACTTAAGTGAATTAGTTAGATATTTCTCACATCTCAAGTTAGAGGGAAATTTTTTTATGAACCTTTGTGAATATTCGACTTTGTGATCGTCGGTAAGATGTGTTGTGATATTTCCAGTCTGTGAGAGAAATAATAGTTATGACTCTTGAGACCCCACCTATGTGCCATATAAACCGATTAAACGCGTTTTTATGTCACTAGTTAGGGCAAAAAATGTTCTTTGGAATCTGTCAGAATCCATCTCTGTCGGACGAAATACCTACATGTGTCCTTCATTGAGTTACTGAACCTCTAGTCTGGCTTTCTTAACCCATATTTATGTTTTTCTTAACCCATGTTTACGTTTTTCTTAACCCATGTTTACAGCAGTGTGACCATGTTGCCAAAAACCCGACCTCACGATGGTCAGGGGTAAGTGGCATAAAAATCTACTCCGTGTTAACTCAGAGGAGTCGAGTGGCTTATTAATGTTTTTAATGTGACATAAACCTGGTGTGAGTGTGAGAGTGAAGGTCGTCTTGCCTGTTAGTGTTTCTGTTAGGAGGTGAAAAGGATTTGGGTAAGGTAAATTAGTTTGTTAGTGTTGGTTAACCTTAATTACCATGTATACCTGAGTAACGATTTTGGAAAGGTGAATTAATTAGTTATGCTGACCTTCAATTATCATAACTTGAATATTTAAGAAGAATTTAAGGATCTGTTATTGTTGGTTAAATTATGAAATGCTATTAAATTGTATGAGTAAATTGCTTTATGATACAAATTTCAACTACACGATATTGTAGATTGTCGTCACGTGTAATCAGACCAGAACCATAGGCCTACACATTACCTTCTTTCACACCTCGCTCAGAACATCTTCAGCACACATCTCTACTTCAGGTAATAATGATCCTCTGGAGTCTTTTCACAACCAGCTGTAGCGAGACTCAGAGCAAACCGCGTCTCGTTTTATGGTCATTTTACGAGAAGTTACCGTGACAAGGGAGGAAGCAGGTCCTTGACGAAGTATGGATTTGCAAATGGTCACACGATTAATGTTACTTCCTATGTGGTGATGTAAGGTTGGATCTGTTAATTACTTGGGACACGACACAAGATTGACCTCAGAGTGTTGTGGGTTAAATCTCTCTATGTATTAACCGGGGATGTTAAACTTACCTGATTAACTTAAGGCTTCTATAACCTTCTGTAAATTCTTAATGCTTGATCAAGTTCCCTAGTTTACTGTAATGTCACGATATATTTTTTTGATCTTCGCTTGTTTTATCTCTAAGAACAAATATGGAATCAGAATTGAATCAAAGCATAATGGAAATTAAATTAGTTATGGGAAAAAAATATTTGAAAATGTGGACCAAAATCCCGATTAAAAAAAAAGAGATATATATTTGGTCATTTTGTCTCCTAATTGGTCTTAAGTTAACGTGTCTGTGTGTAAGTTAAATTCTCTTTGGGTATTATCTTTACGTCTTAGCTTAACTCAACAACAAAGAGGTGTTCTTACGTCTCCATTTACGATGAAAATTTTTGCGTTAAGAATTTGTAAGACTGTGGAGGTGGACCTTGAGGTAGTGAGACTCCCCCAAGTTGAAGGTTTACGAGTGTGTGAGGGAAGTAACTGGTGAAGGTACTGTTTATTTATCTGTCTGTCTGTCTGTTTATCTGTCTATCTGTCTGTCTGCCTACCTGTCTTATTTTATCTTTGGTGGGTTTATAGTTTTTTCTTTTTTTCTTTTTCTCCT
Organism: Homarus americanus; assembly: GCF_018991925.1. Classification (NCBI taxonomy): domain Eukaryota; kingdom Metazoa; phylum Arthropoda; class Malacostraca; order Decapoda; family Nephropidae; genus Homarus; species Homarus americanus. The sequence goes on from NW_024737097.1 coordinate 17,672,214, forward strand.
TTTAATGAGTGTGTGTGTGTGTGTGTGTGTGTGTGTGTGTGTGTGTGTGTGTGTGTGTGTGTGTGTGTGTGTGTGTGTGTGTGTGTGTGTGAGTGTGTGTGTGTGTGTGTGTGTGTGTGTGTGTGTGTGTGTGTGTGTGTGTGTGTGTGTGTGTGTGTGTGTGTATAAATCACACCAAATACCAATTCTCTAATACCGAGGATATACAGACCGGTGAGATATACACCTAATAGTAGCTCTACCTATACATAACTACTCGTAAGTATAGTCTCAGCCTAGTAAAGTCTCCATTTTTCCGGAGAGTGCCATCTACGTGTTCTGTCATTCTACACTTTCACTCGTATGCCGCCCCGTGTGTAGCCCCGTGTGTAGGCTCATGTCATCCCGTGTGTAGCATTGTGTCGCCCCGTGTGCAGCCCTGTGTGTCTCGTGTCGCCCCGTGTGTAGCCCCGTGTGTCTCCCCGTGTGTAGCCCCGTGTGCGTCGCCCTGTGTAGCCCGTGTCGCCCCTGTGCAGCCCTGTGTGTCTCCCCGTGTGTAGGTGGCTTCAGGTCGCCCCTGTGTGTCTCCCTGTGTGTCGCCCCGTGTGTAGCCCCCGTGTGTCGCCCCGTGTGTAGCTCCCTGTGTGTTCCCCTGCAGGTCGCCCCCGTGTGTAGCCCCCCCGTGTGTCGCCCCGTGTGCAGCCCTGTGTGTCTCCCCTGTGTAGGCTTGTCGCGCCCCTGTGTAGCCCCCGTGTGTCGTCTCTGTGTAGCCCCGTGTGCCCCCGTGTAGCCCCTGTGTCTCCCCTGTAGTCTCTGCCCTGTGTAACTGTGTGTCTCCCTGTCGCCCCGTGTGTCGCCCCGTGTGTAACCCCGTGTGTAACCCCGTGTTCCTGAAGGAGTGACGGTAACTGACTCCTGCCTGATAAAATCTCCTTTTACTGATACTGAGGAACCACTCCTTTTCTCTTATCTCACTCTCTTTTCTTGTGTATTTCTCTCTTCCAGTTTTTATTCTCCGTCTCTTGTTTATTTTTCTCTTATTCCTTTGTTTCTTCATTCCCTCTTGCTTCTCTTTTCCTCTCCAGTTTGTTATTTTTGCATCCCCCTTTTCCAATTCTTGTTCTTTGCTCTTATTCTTATGTTTCTTCATTCTCTCTTGTTTGTCTTTCCATATCCATTTGTTATTTTTTCAATCCCTTTTCCATTTCCATTTTTCTTTGTCTATGGCCTTCTCTTTCAGCTATATAATAAGTAATTCTTAGCTCTAAACAATGTAATACTGCATAAATGATCCTATTAATAAAATCGTAAATATATTCACTCAACAAACAAATGAAGATCGAAGTATAAGTAATGAAATCAAAACATTCTTTCTCGACTCCTTTCTCTAACCATTACAGTAATTAGAGCTGATAAGAGTATAAGAGACAGAAATTTACTCTCACCTGGCTCATCTTTCTAACCATCCAGAAACAAATGAAGATCATAATAAGGAATATAATCAAATTACTATCCTAATAACCAAATCCAAACATAAAACAAATGACGATCACCCGACCCATGTGTCTAATCATCCAGAAACAAATGAAGATCACAATAAGGAATAGAATCAAAAGACTCTATCCTTATAACCTTATCTAAACATAAAACAAATAAATATCGCAAATGTATAAGGTTTAGAACTTTCAAGACGCCCACGATCTTATGTTGTTTTAGAGTGTCAGGATCCAGGAAACGCTTGAAGGGGATTCGAAAGCGTGAATTGTGGTGTTGTTGAGTGGTCGAAGAGGCCTGCGGGCGTCGTGCCATACTTAAGAGAATGATAATTGTGTGGTTACTCTCTCTCTTTCTCCCTCACGCCCACACCAGCAGTTAGTGGGTGTAAGTGGGGGGGTGTAGGGTGGGTGTGTGGTGTATGTATGTATGTATGTATGAGGAAGACAGAGGGAAAAAGTAGAATTCTTGTATTGATGGAAAGTAACAGAGAAGGATTTGATCAGTAGATTCTCTCTATAATGTATTTATCCATTTTCCCACATTGGATAAAGTTTCACCATTGTCCTCTCTGTTTTATCTATTTACCTTCTATTCTGTCTACTATCACAATTCGCATTATCCACAAAGAAAGAATGGATATATTTTTTTTTCTCAAGGGGTATCCAACACTAATCTCCCATCAGCTATCCATTTACTCGCTATCTGTTAATTCTACCCACAATCCAATATCCGCTATTCACCAGCCACCTACTATTGACTATGTCCAGCCGCCTAGTTATTCTTTATCATCTATCCACTACCTACTTATCCACTAGCTTCTAAATACCTCCCAATATCGGCTATCCATCTTCCAGCACCCGCTATCCACCAACATCAGCCTCCCCGGATGTTGCCATGACGACCATGTTGTTTTCTCCGCACTACCTGTCGGATGCTGCAGAAGTTCATCTTATCTTATCACCTCTTCCTCCCTTCTCTTTTTATTCTTTTTCTTCCCTCGCTTTCTCCTACGTGATTGATGTTCGACTGTAGAGAGGAAGGTGTGTGTGTGTGTGTGTGTGTGTGTGTCTGTGTGTGTGATTCATCTTACGAGCCACTGAGAACCCGACGTCAACTCTATGTCACACGAACAATAATATATGGGATCCAATCTCATACCAGG
>NW_024737097.1:17677351-17742395 GCF_018991925.1 Homarus americanus
ACTCAGACACGACACCCCATGGCATTAGCTGCGTCACCTCGGCATTATGACAGGGGAGGAAGAAATGTCATTAAGATATATTAGATGAAGAAAGGGAATGAATTCAGTTTCTCCAATGTGTGTGTGTGTGTGTGTGTGTCTCTCTCTCTCTCTCTCTCTGAAATTTGATAACTGAATATATACTTTTTGAAACACCAAGAGAAATCACTTAATAGACATGAACCAACAACCTTTATCAATAATTTCTTTTTCTCCCTTTCTTCCTTCTTTATCTCTCTTTTCTTTTAACTATCTCTAAAAACGAATCAATATATAAACACAAAGAATAATATAACCAAAAGCGTTCGTCAGTTTCTTTCTCTCTCACTTAAGTAGAATAGGGTTCATAGTTATTGTGACATTTTGGAGTAAAATTTATGGTGTTTCAAGTACAAGTTGGACAACATAAAGAGGCTTAAGTAGAAAATGTTCTCCACTGGTGAATGCAAGAAGTCCGCTCCCAGTGTTTTTCCATCAGCTTGTTGCGTCGTAATGTAAACACGACACTAATCTGACAGACCCCAAGTCACACCAAATGTACGAGTGTAAATATAATAATAATAATAATGATGGTGATGATAATAATAATAATAATAATAATAATGAAACTCGTTACACTTGAATAAATTTACTTATTACAATAAGGACGGAATTAGTAACTTATTTTATAAATAAATCTGATTGCGGATTTATTATAACGTGTTTTGGGAAGATGGGAAAGAATGTTAAGTTTTCATTCATATAATTTGTCGTATTTAGTTATTATGGATTATTTTTATGTTTTGAGTTTGGTAAATGGATTAAATGTCAATAATATAACGCATTATCTCTTCTTTCTCTCTCTGCCCTCTGTATATAAACATTGGGATGGGTATTCTCTATTGGCAAAGTTCATAATTCCAGTTTTTTTCCTGGTTGTCACCCCAAGATTTGTTCTACTCGTGAAAATCAAAAACAGGTGTATGAAATTAAGTTCACTTTTAGCGGTGGTTCAAGAGTTTCAGTGTCACTATATGGATCAGTTGAGGTTCAGAGGTTCACAGTGTCACCATATGGATCAGTTGAGGTTCAGAGGTTCACAGTGTCACTATATGGATCAGTGAGGTTCAGAGGTTCACAGTGTCACCATATGGATCAGTTGAGGTTCAGAGGTTCATAGTATCACAATATGAATCAGTTGAGGGTCAGAGGTTCACAGTGTAACCATATGAATCAGTTGAGGTTCAGAGGTTCACAGTGTAACCATGTGAATCAGTGAGGTTCAGAGGTTCACAGTGTAACCATGTGAATCAGTGAGGTTCAGTTAGTGTCGAATCCTAAACATCTCCTTCGGGTACTTAAGTGAGTGAAATAGATAAATCAATTCGGTGAGGGAGTTAAGTTGAACGCGTCCCAGTAATGTTTATGTTAAAATTAGAGAGTCGTCAAGTTTCTCAGTCAAAGAGGTATTGCTTCAGTGTACTAGTGCGGTACTTAGAACTAATTTGCATATTAGAGTACAGGTATTATACTAGGTTTACCTGTAATCACGTAATGAGCTACAGGTATTGTACACCCACCTGTGATAGTTCTGTTGTTCTCTCTCTTTCTCTCTCTCCGTTCCTCCTTCTCTTCTCTCTCTCTATCCCCCTGTCCTATCTTTATCTATTTCTCCCTCCGTTCCTCTCTCTCTCTCTCTCTCATCAAGCTCACCCTTTTCCCTTTTCTTTTATTTCCTTCTGCCAAGTATCCTTCCTATCCCCCTCCCCTCCCATCGTCTCCTTCCCCTCCCCTCCCATCCACTCCTCCAACCACCCTTCCCACTCACTACACCAGCCTCCTCTCCCATCCACCTGTCCAACCACCCTTCCCACCCACCCCACCATCCTCTCCTCCCATCCACCTGTCCAACCACCTTCCCACTCACTCCACCAGCCACCCCTCCCACCCACTCCACCAGCCTCCCCTCCCATCCACCCCTCCAGCCTTCCCTCCCACCCATCACACCTGACGACGCCTTCCCGCGAGGCCTTTCCCACACTCCTCAACGCCTCGCTGAACAAATGGAACTAATGCAAATGTGGTGGTCAAGTGGTGGAGTATTGTACCATGATATGTTGTGGTACCATGATATGTTGTGGTACCATGATATGTTGTGGTACCATGATGTGTTGTACCCTAATGTATTGTACCATGATGTGTTGTACCATGATGTGCTGTTGTACCATAATGTGTTGTTGTACCATGATATGTTGTGGTACCATGATGTGTTGTACCATGATGTGTTGTACCATGATGTGTTGGACGTGCTGGTCTTGTTGTTGATGCTATTCTTCTTCCCCTCTCATGTTCCTCCCTCACGTTCCTCCCTCATGTTCCACCTATGTTCCACCCGATCATTCATGTCAATAATTGGTCACCCAAAACCTCATTTATTCCCCGGGTTGAGATGCCAATATGCTTCCTGTCATAGTAGCGATGTTTCTGTTTGTTTCTCTGTAGTAATAACACCCAACAGTCATTTTAACAGTCCGAACTCACAGTCTTTTGGATCTCCCAGTCAGTCAGTCAGTCAGTCAGTCAGTCAATCCAGAGAGGGTTTTTTTTCCTATGTTGAATAACCTCCAATGGTTTATAAATTTCCGCTTCAAATGTCTTCTGTTTTTTGGGGGTGGGGGAAAGGGAGGGGGGGGGGTGGAGAGGCGTGGGGAAGAGGGGGTGGGAGGGAGGGGAAGAGGGGGGTGGGGACGAGGAGGGATAGGGGAGAGGTTATATACAGAGTTGACATGATAGCCAAAATATCTAGTTGTTCAGGAAAATATAACACACAGTAAACCATAGACGAATTCCCCAGCAGCTATCAACACACACACACACACACACACACACACACACACACACACACACACACACACACACACACACACACGAACGTTATAAAGATTCACCATTGTTGTCATTTATGATTAATTTAATTTGTCTTCATTTTTTTCTTCTTATCTGATGGATGAGTCAAATGTTTTATCAAGTTTATTTTATTCATGGGTGATGTAATGTTATTATTCTATGTTTATTATTAATTTTATTGTTCTAATTATTCATCTATGTTGATTTTATTTATGTTTATTTATTTCATTGTTTTTTTTTTCATTGTTCGTGTTTTTATTTAAATTTTCCTTGTCCTTCTTCGTATAATTCTTGTCAGGTTTTCTCCTCCTTTATCTCTCTTATTCTCCTGCCTATCTCTCATTCATTTTCTTTATACTTGTCTCACTTTCCCCTTCCCCTTCGCCCAATTCTTCTCTCTTCCATCCTGTTATCATTCTTCCTCTACCCACTTCCCCTTTCACATCCCATCCTTTCCTCCTTCTCCTAATTTCCCCCTTCCTCCCTTTCTCCTCTCTTCCTCCCTTCACTTCACGCCTCTACACTCACCACCACCACCATATGCTGTACGCATCATTACGCCTGTGTCACAACCATATACGCACCCAGGTTCCTAAGCCTTCATTACGGGGATGGATAACTGTGTTCTGACAGGCGAGAGAGAGAGAGAGAGAGAGAGAGAGAGAGAGAGAGAGAGAGAGAGAGAGAGAGAGAGAGAGAGAGAGAGAGAGGGGATCGCGTGTTTATGTCTATGAAAAACTGTAATGGAATAGTGTGTGTGTGTGTGTGTGTGTGTCTCTCTCTCTCACACCTTCACCACATTTAACATCCTTCTCTTCCCCCCTAAGTCATAAAACCTGTCCACTCCATGTACAGTAAATTCATTCACCTCTAGTTAACAACGTCTGTAACTAACTGTAATTTAAAACATCTGTTATACCTTTTTTGTTCTATCTTGTTCTCCATCGCATAGAACATTTTTATTCAGAACACATCATCAAAAAAGTTATCCATCGTGTTGTGAGGAGAGGCAGCGTCACGAGTCATTCCACAAGAGGTCATTTCACGCGGGATTAGTCTTGGAACTTTTATATCCACCAAAAATACTGAGATGTTTCCGCTACGTTCTTCCGGGGGAATTGTTTCTAGGTAGAGAGAAAGAAGGGGGGGGGGGAGGGGTGAGAGAGAGATTGAGAGAGAGAGAGTGGGGGGCGTATGAGACAGAGAAAGAGAGAGAGATAGGGAGACAAGTTTAGCTATGCTTCCCTTAACAAAATATCATAGGTAGAGGAACGAAAGATGGCGGTGTGGTACAACATACTTTACACCGAAAACTCAAATTTAAAACATCTCAATATAACAGTTGCTTTTATCACTGTTATTATGTTACAGTGACGTTAAATTACCAATATATAATGAGCCACATCCTCTCTCAACGACTAACTTTAATCTAGAACGAAAAAAAATCTGAATTATATATCGCTGGTTACTGTTATAGAGTCACTTTATAAAACACTTAAGAGAGTTTAGTTAATACAGTTCTCAAGGCTCCTGTTTATGAGGCGTCTAAGTGGCTTAATTACTGATGTGTCGCTCAAGTGGTAGGAGAGGAGAGGTGTAGTTGGTGATGGAGAAAGAGAGAAGCAGGAGGTGGAAAGAGAGGAAAAGGATGAGGGGAAGAGACGGAGAGAGAAAGTGAGATAAAGGAGGAGAAGGGAGAAAAGAATGAAAAAAAAGTAAGAGGAGGTAGACAAGAGGGAGAGGGAGAGGGAAAGAGAAAAAAGGAGGACGAGGAGAAAGAAGAAGAAGAAGAAAGAGGAGGAGGGGGCAGAGGAAAAGAAAAAAAAAGAAGCAAAAGGAGGGCAAGAAAGAGGAAGAATGAGGAAGTGGCAAGACTATCAACATTCACAGTTTCTCACCTAAATAGATCTTATTACCATACAGGTGTGTCATTAATACCACATATTATACCTCTCTCCCCATCTCCCCCTTCTCCCCCTTCCTCTCCCCTCCCTCTCCCCTCACACTACCCCCCCCTTTCACTCTATGCCTCACTGACCAGGTATGCCTCTCATGCCTCTCTCCTCTACCACACCATCTGCTTTTACCACCCTCACATTCCCCCTACACACATCTGGCATACCGGGGATTCAGAGGACACATAGTTCTAATTCCCCCAAAAGGTCTGTGTACACGTGTGATGTTTGACCTTAATTAGAGACTTGAGAACGTGTCTACCTGAGTCATTGAACATTCCATACATAGTTAGTGGGTGAGCTGGTGTTAAAATGACACTATTGGTAATTTCGAGGTTAAGGTCTGTGTGTTAGTTTTTCTCAACCTAATTGGAGAATAGAGAGAACGTATAAAATTGCCCCCTTTTCTCTATTACTGTCATATATTTTCCCTTCTCTCTCTCTCTGTCTCTCTCTCAGTATCACAGAGTCAGGAAGAAAATTCGACGTAGGTGAAATTGTTAAGTAAGGCTGGGGAGAAATCAGTGAGCTTGGCCGTGAGCACATTATCTGTACAGGAAGTTAGGATCAGCTGAACACTGCCCGCTCGGGGTGGGTTGGTGGGTGGGTGGGTGGGTTGGTGGGTGAGTGGGTGGGTCCTCTCTCTCTCTCTCTCTCTCTCTCTCTCTCTCAATGGCCGTGGTGAGATGAGATGGACGCGTTCAACCCTCGTAAAGAATATCAGAATCTGAATTACCAATCAGGTGAACTGTCCTCCACATCTGTTTGTTCTTTCTCCACTATCACGTAATCAGAAGAGAGAGAGAGAGAGAGAGAGAGACTACGACTGTTAAATTCTTGCGATTACGGTGGAACCTGTACAGTATACGGCCTGCCATTGAGAAGATAATTCAAAGGAGGACGAAGAGAGACAATCAGATGAACCATTCGTCTCGTCTCTGATCAATGGTTGATTTTCACTGTCGTACTAGAAGGCCATCAACCCGCCATCTCCTGACTGACAGATTCTGAGAAGGAGGAATTCAACTATTATTTCGTCATTGGAAAGTATTTATTACTTAATTTCCCGGACGACCATATGTGTCACTTGTTTGTCAAGGGGGAACAGAAGTGTGTGTGTGTGTGTGTGTGTGTGTGTGTGTGTGTGTGTGTGTGTGTGTGTGAAAGAAACAGATGGTGAGAATGTCTGTCCGATTGTTTTTTTGTTTGTTTTTTTCTGCCAGAGGAAGTGATGTTGCGTCTGTCTGTTTGTCTTATTTGATTCTATAGTTGGTCGGTCGGTCCACTCATATCTGCGTGAAGCAATTAGAAGTGACTTTTGATTGGTTGTTCTGGTATTGATGACGTCGGTGGAGAGAGAGAGAGAGAGAGAGAGAGAGAGAGAGACTTAATGCCATTCAGATTCATGGAAAATACTATAATTTGCGCGGGAAAAATCTTGTTTGTTTACATTCGTGTGAGTGACGTTAAAGGCATCCGGATTCTGGTGGGAAAAGACCGTTCTTGTGTCTGTCATCCGCCAGTAATTTGTTTTATTGCCTCGTGATTATTACCTGGAATGTGTTTATAACGAGCTGAAATAAGTCTAGTTGTTGTTGTAGAAGAATAAGTAGTGTAGCGTTGGTGGTGAGTGGGGTGGTGGTAGTTGTGTTAGTGATAGTGAAGGTAGTGGAGGATGTTACAGTGGTGGTGATAGTGGTGGTTGAGGTAGTGATATCTCTCTCTCTCTCTCTCTCTCTCTCTCTCTCTCTCTCTCTCTCTCTCTCTCGTACAAATATTTACGCTTGAAAACTAATTTCATCCTTTTGTCTGTAACCACCGTAAACACACACACACACACACACGTTACTGGAGTGTGTACCGATTTAGTAGTTATTATCTCACAGGCTAGAACGACAAGCACCCATATTAATACTTTTACTTTTCAACTCCCGACCTGTGGCGCGCTAACGGTGAGAGAGAGAGAGAGAGAGAGAGAGAGAGAGAGAGAGAGAGAGAGAGAGAGAGAGAGAGAGAGAGAGAGAGAGATTCATATCGTCACCTCTTTCTCTTCACCATTTCTTCTATATTATATCTTCCTTTCATTATCTCTCTCTCTCATATATATATCACATCATTCTATCTTCTATAATGAAACTTTCTCTACTCAACCAACCACACAAATATTAATTCCCTAAACCTCCCCTTATCAATTTCATTTCTATTGTTTACAAAATGACTCTCTCTACCATAACCAACACACGTCATACAGGCGAGAGAGAGAGAGAGAGAGAGAGAGAGAGTCTTCCTGCTGTGAAAGTTTCAATTATCTATCATAGTGATTGAAAGCAAAGTTTGTGTGTATGTATTTTTAGAAAGCATAACAAGATAGAGAATATAATGAGGGTTATTTTGACTCTCTTTACCTGTTAATTAGTATGTACAGGTGTGGTTAATTGATATATATATATATATATATATATATATATATATATATATATATATATATATATATATATATATATATATATATATATATATCTTAGATTGGCCGGGTAATTTAGTTTGTTGATGAGAGGAAGGGAGACTGTAAAGGCAGGAAGAGATGTGTGGAGATAATTGGTTGTTTAGCTTGTGTACTGTACTGTAGTTGGTGGTGACAGTGATGGTACGGAGGTTAATGATAATACTACAGCTACTAATACTACTACTAATGCTACTCTTTTTCTTTTTTTTTTACGTGGCCTCCAGCCTCCCCCAATAGCCACACCTTCGCCACCATTTTATTACCTTAATATTAAATATCCTAATACATAAGTAGCTATCATAGTTGTGTTGAATTAGTTGAGTCGCAGATCTATGCAGCATTCAGTGACTGTAGCCTCATAGTCAATATCTGTAACTGTTGTCGGCATTGGGGCCGATGCTCTCGTTCCCCTGAGGCAGAGCAAAGCCGACGTAAGGAGAGAGAAGGACAGTCGACAACTCATCCAGGCTGTAACATAACTTCTGGGCTGCTGCTTCTGTTCGGATATCACCTACTACTACTACTACTACTACTACTACTACTACTACTACTACTACTACTACCACTACCACCATTACTACAACTATATTCTTGCATCCGTGCGTCCGTGCGTCTATGCGTCCGTTCGTCCGTACGACCAAAATAACTTTCCAGTCATTATCTTCTGAACCATTTGCTCGATTGGCTTCAAATTTAATGTGGAGACTCAATACACTATTTCCCAGTACTGGTTAATGTATGGACACGATCTGATGGGTTTTCTACTTTTCCTCGTGTTTGATTGGTCAATAAGTTCCGCCATTTCAGGAGTTTTGATTGGTCTAGAAGTTTTCGCCTTTTCCTCGTGTTTGATTGGTCAATAAGTTCAGTCTTTTCAGGAGTTTTCATTGGTCCAAAGGACTCCACCTTTTCTGGGTTTTTGATTGGCCGAGGGGTTTCCACTGCTACATCACATGTACTACTACCATCACCATTGTTACTAATAGTACTATCACAAGTACTATCCACACTACATGTACTAATTTATGTACTCATACTGATATAAGATTACTATAGATATCAGAAGTTCCAGGTAGAGGCAACCCAAAGGTATGAGAGAGAGAGAGAGAGAGATCATGACACCTTGCTATAACACATTACTTTTTCTTACATATATTAACGAAGCAGAATATTCGGTCTGGCTGTGGATAATGTCAACACATCTTGTTTTTTTTTATATTACGCTTTCAAACACAGCTGGAGTAGAATGTTGTCATGTGGCTTCTACCCAGTCTCTCTCTCTCTCTCTCTCTCTCTCTCTCTCTCTCTCTCTCTCTCTCTCTCTGTTTCTCGCTTTATCTAACTATCTCTTTCTCTCTCTCTCTCTTCGTCTTCACCTTTCTCGCTTGATCTCTCGTTCTCTTTAAACTTAATTAATTATTTATAGGTTTATGAAGGAGGAGTGGTTTGGCAAGATACTGGTCTCTCTCTCTCTTTCCTCCCTCAATTTGTGTGTACGTCTCTTGTTCTCTCTCCCTCTCTCTCCCTCCGTCTCTCCCCTTCCTTATCTTCTCCCCTCTAATTCTCTCCCTCTCCCTCTCCCTCTCTCTTCCTTCTCCCTCTCCCTCTCCCTCTCTCAACGTAAACAAAACCACTTAATTCACTTTTCACACGTATTTACCTCGAGGAGACTTTGGTGGTTCGCCTTTCACTTAATTGACGTGGTAATGAAGGGGTAATTAGGCTCCGGGGATAAGTAATTGAGTTGTTAAGAGTTGCTAGAGAAACTATAGGGCCTTTCACCAGTCTGTGTATAGTTACGTAGTCATATGTATATAATTATGTATATGTAGATGTATGTGTGAGTCGATGTGTATATTATACGGGGGGGGGGCGACAGGGAAGAGGGACGGAGAGGAAGAAATACAGACAGAGAGGAGAAGAGGAAGATGAAGAGAGAAAGAAGAGGAGAGAAGAGGAAAAAAGACAGATTGAAAGGAAGAGAGAGAGAGAAGAGGAAGCAAGACAGAGAAAGGGACGAGAGAGAAAGGAGAAGAGGAGGAAAGACAGATAGAGAAACAGGAAGAGGAAGAATGACAGACAGAAGGAGGAAGGAGAAATGGAAGAAAGACAGAGAATTGAGGAGAGAAAGAAAGACACACAGACAGAGAAACGAGAAGAGAAAGAGGAAGAAAGACAGACAGACAGACAGATTAAAAGAAAAATAGGAAGATAATGACACAGAGAAAGGGGAAGAGGAAGAGAGAGAAAGAGAAAGAAGGGTAGAGTGGTACAAGAAGAGGGAAGCAGCCAACGGGAAGGATATCATCTTTTTGTCACTCCCCCCCCCCCCCCCCCCCCGTGAGATCCCCGTTATTGGCTAAAGAAATTCATTAATATTCTTATATTTTTTTTATCATCAAGAATGTCGTCAGGAATTAAACGGTAAGGTGCGTCGCTGTTATGATGGCTATGGGAACTTTGCTTTCACTTAGACAGACAGACAGACAGACAGACAGACATTTCATCACAAGTTAAAAGTAATAACGACTGACTAAATGACCTAGTACTGTAATTAAAACGTGCCCTCAGGTGTACATTACATATGACTAGACCAATTAACCTGAGGCATTCTTCCCTCCATGTAGCAACGCCAGGCACTTACAAGAGGCATTATATCCCTCCCTCACATGATGCTCTCAAGGAACTATTCTCTCACTACGTCATAAGTGAGGTATTTTTTATTGTTTTTGTCATATATAAAAACAACATTAATCCCGCCATTTTATTTCGCCATGTGTGTAAATAATATGATGTAACTACGACTCAATACATGGCGAGAAATATTCCCCCCTTGTGTTTAAATGGTGAGTATAATGTTTTAAATATTATACTTTTACTACACAATAATAATTAAAAAAATATAAATAGTAGTATGTGAAGTTTAATACACGAGAATGATAATACTTCTCGTGTTATCTCACGTTCATTAGCTGCTATCTTACGTTAATGTACAGGAGAATAAGATCATTTCTTGTTGTTTTTAGTAGTAGTAGTATGAACCAACACTAACAACCCGACTACCTTCCCTGGTCCTTGTTTACGCACGACCACTCTCGCCTGGCTGTACTCTTGCCTGGTCCTTGTTTACGCACGACCACTCTCGCCTGGGTGTACTCTTGCCTGGTCCTTGTTTACGCACGACCTCTCTCGCCTGGGTGTACTCTTGCCTGGTCCTTGTTTACGCACGACCTCTCTCGCCTGGGTGTACTCCTGCCTGGTCGTTGTTTACGCACGACCACTCTCGCCTGGTGTACTCTTGGTCGTGTCTGTGGTCGACCTGCCGTACATTATGAGGTCTTTTGCACTGGAGTTTAGACCCTAGGAAAGAGGCTCATACGGTAGAGATTTCTTTACCGCTTATGGTGATTGCGTAGACAGAGGACGTTCATGTGTGGAATGTTTCTCTGAGAATGATAATGTAAGAATGTGTTTAGTTGACTAGCTCTTAAGACTGTGTGTAGGGGGAGTTTTTAGAGAGAGAGAGAAGAGATAAAGAGAAGAGAAGAGAAGATGAAGAGAGAGAAGAGAAGATAAAGAGAGAGAAGAGATAAAGAGAAGAGAAGAGAAGATGAAGAGAGAGAAGAGAAGAGTAGATGAAGAGAGAGAAGAGAAGAGAAGATGAAGAGAGAGAAGAGAAGATGAAGAGAGAGAAGAGAAGAGAAGAGGAAGAGAGAGAGAAGAGAAAAGAGAAGAGAAGAGAAGGGAGAAAAGAGGATATAGAGAAAAAGAGAAGAGGGAGAGAGAAGAAAAAGAAGGAAGAGAGACAGACAGGACAGACAGTAGACAGACAGATTCTGCATGTTAAAATTGATCCCTTAACTGGTGATGGGAGGACATGTTTAGTTCAGGCAGAGTCTCAGCAAGCATTCTGTCGCCATATTTTTATCTCAACATCATCACTTTATCTCTCTCTCTCTCTTCTTCTCTCTCTCTTTTTCTTCTACAGGTGTGTGTGTGTAATTATCTATCTATTCATTCCATTCATCTATCTATCTATCTATATATCTATTGCGTATTGATATATAATAAAACGTATTTAAACACGACTTAATATCCCCACTCTCTCTGTTGCAGGTATGTGATGGTGACGATTAATAAATTGCCGGGTCACAAAACACCATTAGACTGTGAGCTATGGAGTGTTTGAACCTGTCTGTCTGTCTGTCTGTCTGTCTGTCTACCTGTAGTCAGAGGGGTTTGTAGGTTCTGAGATATTCCTGTCTTTTTCTGTCTGTTTGTCTGTTTGTCTGTTATCAAGTTCTGTGTATGTGTGTGTGTGTGTGTGTGTGTGTGTGTGTGTGTGTGTGTGTGTGTGTGTGTGTGTGTGTGTATGTGTGGACTGAGAAATTAGAAGTATTGCTTTTATTCGATGTCTCAGAAGATGTTGTGCCATGGATGAGTTGTTTTAGATGTGTGGAGAGAGAGAGAGAGAGAGAGAGAGAGGAGCGAGCGAGAGAGAGGGAGAGGAGAGAGAGAGAGAGAGAGAGAGAGAGAGAGAGAGAGAGAGAGAGAGAGAGAGAGAGAGAGAGCGAGAGAGAGAGAGAGAGAGAGGAGAGAGAGAGGAGAGAGAGAGAGAGAGAGAGAGAGAGAGATTTCTATATACATCACCGAGAGCAGCATTACCTGATGGTCACTTCCCTGTTCATATTAATTTCACACACACACACACACACATCTATTCGTGACAAACCAATAATAACCAAACCATAAACCTAAGATGACAACCACTTTCTCTTTCACCTAAAAAAAACAAACCAATGACCAAAAAAAAAAAAAGATAATGGGGAAACTTTCGCCGTAAAATAACATCTGTAGTAACAAGAGAAAAAAAAGAACACCTGTTATAATGTACCAATGCCGTGTCATGGTCAGGTAAGAGAACACCTTTTGGTTCATCACCACACCTGCAAGCTTACCCCCTGCCATAGTGGCTAAGCAGATGACGTTACAGCAACACAGAGTTCCCTAGCATTTCATCTTCCTTCATTCCTTCATTGCTGTAATATATGTGTCTCATTGTAGGTGTGTAACAGGTGTGTCTAGCTGTAGGTGTGTAACAGGTGTGTCTAGCTGTAGGTGTGTAACAGATGTGTCTAGCTGTAGGTGTGTAACAGATGTGTCTAGCTGTAGGTGTGTAACAGATGTGTCTAGCTGTAGGTGTGTAACAGATGTGTCTAGCTGTAGGTGTGTAACAGGTGTGTCTAGCTGTAGGTGTGTAACAGATGTGTCTAGCTGTAGGTGTGTAACAGATGTGTCTAGCTGTAGGTGTGTAACAGATGTGTCTAGCTATAGGTGTGTAACAGATGTGTCTAGCTATAGGTGTGTAACAGATGTGTCTAGCTATAGGTGTGTAACAGGTGTGTCGAGCGAGAGGTGTTTCCCTTCCACAATAAGATCCTCGGTATGTCCCATTACTTTATACCTTCCCTTAATTGTAATAAGGTAGCACTTACCTGTCTTACCTTATTAATGGTCTTAAAGTGAGCGTAACATTTGCGTATCTCACCTGTTTTGATATAGAGGACAATCTGAGTACGTTATCAACATACAGTACGTAATGTCTGTGTATATTTAACATGCGTAACACCTGTTTATATCATCTGTCATAACGTAAACACCTGTATTGCGTATCACAACATGCGTAATACCTGTTTATATCACCTGTCATAACGTAAACACCTAATTATATTGCATATCACAACATGCGTAACACCTGTTTATATCACCTGTCATAACGTAAACACCTAATTATATTGCGTATCTTGCGTAACACCTGTTTATATCACCTGCGCTAACATACATCTCACCTGTGTACAAAAGTAAAAGGTAAGTGACGGGACAAGAGTCAATAAAAACTAGTTCTTGATAAATATGTCAGACTCAGATCAGACTACTTCACTTAAATGTCATGATGTAGTGTGTTGTGTTGTCGTCTTCTCTCCACTGCTAAATATTGTAGCTGAAATAAGACTACTTTATCTGTCTATCTGTCTGTCTGTCTGTCTGTCTGTCTGTCTGTCTGTCTGTCTGTGTCTCTCCTTTCTCTCTTTACTGTGAGTTAATCTTGTTTCTCGATCTCTCTTTCTCTCGTTTCCTCCTGGTATTTTTTATCATCCCTCACACCCCCTCCCTCCCCCTCTTCACATTCTCTTCTCCTCTCTCTCTCTCTCTCCTTTTCTCTAACAGTTTCCCTTCCACCTTTCCTCACATTTTCTCTCCCTCCCCATCCTCCCTCCCTCACAGCATATCTCCCTTCTCTCTCTCTCCTCACCTCCCTCACATTCTATCTCCCAACCCTCTCTCTTTCCTCCCCTCCATGCATTCTATCTCCCTCTCCCTCTCCTCTCTCTTCTCGCTCTCCTCCTTTCAATCATCCCCCCCTCTTACGTAGCTTTGTCTGTAAACAAAAATAATGCCTGGTGATTTATGTGGCAGGCTGCACTGCATCATTCTCACACAAACACTCGCTCCTCAGACCACTCTCGCCAACCACTCAGAATGGCAAGTCTGTCTGGCACACGAAGGCCAATCAGAACCAGGAATATTCATCTGAGTGTCGCATTTAGCTCCCACCCCACCCCACCAACCATGCAGAACACAAGATCTGTCAGGTATGTGAAAACCAATCAACGCCAAAACCATTCACCTAGGCACCACCGCGTCCCCCCTCCCTCCCTCACCACACCATATCAGGTGACCAAAACCACAGACAAGAAACAGGTTTATAATAAAAACAATAATTAGAACAAGGCATTTACTTAACAACAACACCAACAACATAGTTACAGGTGAAAGTAGTTACAGGTAGAGGTACTTTTTTTTTAAGGTAACGATACACTTACAGGCTGAAATTTATTATTGAAAGTACAGGTATATTTATAGAAACATGTATTGCCTCAGGTACAGATACACGTGTAGTAATTAGTAAAAGCACAGGTACAGGTGTAAATACAGAAACAGGTGTACAGATATATAATTTAATTAGTCACAGTAATATTTTTCCACGTGAATAAACCAACACAAAAGTCATGACTAAACATACATAATAAATAGATGAGTAAAAAGTAAATAGATAATAAAGGAAGTGATAATAAGAGAAAATATATAAGGAATTATTAAAAAAAAATCCCAGAATATATTTAGTGAGTCCCCCCCCCTCTTCCTCCTCCTCTTCCTCCTCCTCCTCACCCTCCTCCTCCTCCTCCTCCTCCCTCCTCTTCCTCCTCCTCCTCGTCCTGCTCTTCTCCACCCCTATCCTCTTTCTCGCTTCCCATTTTTCTATATTCATTTTTCTTTTTTATGTGATTTGCCCAATCTTTATCGTGATGCGGAAGAAAGACCCCGGCAATGATGGTTTATCTCCGGGTTGTGATATTTTGTTCATGGAAGATCAGAAAAAATGGAATCGGGGAAGGAAAAGGAGGAGTGGGATAGAGAAGAAGACAAGGAAGAGGAAGGCCAAATAAAGATGAGAAAGAAGGAAAGGGATAGAAGAAAAATAAATACAAGAAGATCAACAACAACAACAACGAAAGAAATAAGATGGTGAGGATGATGAGAATGATGATGGTGAGTATAATGAACAAATAGATGACGAAGCATAACTCTAAAGAACGATGCGAACGTTCATCATCTTTGCGGAGACAGATAGTGTTGATAATGACGGCGAGAGAGAGATGAATGGTGACAGCAAGAACAGCCCTCATGTGATAGTGACTGAAAAAAACAACGTCGTGATGGTGATGATGATGAGGAGGCTGTCCCGGGTGGCTGCTAGGAGAGAGAGAGAGAGAGAGAGAGAGAGAGAGAGAGTCACCGAATGATAGTGATGATGAATGAATGAATGAATGAGAGTGATGATGAATGAATGAATGAATGATAGTGATGATGAATGAATGAATGAATGATAGTGATGATGAATGAATGAATGAATGAGAGTGATGATGAATGAATGAATGAATGAGAGTGATGATGAATGAATGAATGAATGATAGTGATGATGAATGAATGAATGAATGAGAGTGATGATGAATGAATGATAGTGATGATGAATGAATGAATGATAGTGATGATGAATGAATGATAGTGTTGATGAATGAATGAATGATAGTGATGATGAATGAATGATAGTGTTGATGAATGAATGAATGATAGTGATGATGAATGAATGAATGATAGTGATGATGAATGAATGAATGAATGAATGAATGAATGAATGAACACTAATTGTATGAATAATAAAGAGAAAACACGTTAGTCTTTTTGGGTATAATTTGACGTCTACAATTTGTTTTCTTTTCGTCTTTACATCAACACAAATTAATACCTTTTTCATCCGTATTTACCTGTCTGTGAAGATGATAGGCCCGTCACATACCTTTACACCTGTCTACCTGTCTGTCTACCCTTCTCTCGTCTTCATTATCTCCTGTTTTTTATTCCCCTTCCAAATGTCTCCTAGACCTTGACATTCTTTCCTTTTTTTACCTTTATCTTTCTCTCTTGCGTCTCTTCCCCTCTTCCCTCTTTACTCTGATGTCCCCTTCCATCTCTCCTTTAGTAATTTGTCTTTTCCCTTCTTCTTCTTCTTCTTCTTCTTCTTCTTCTTCTTCTTCTTCTTCTTCTTCTTCTTCTCCACCACTTGGACTTTCATTATCTCTCTTTTCTCCAATAAATCTTCTCCAAGGCCCTCAGTATCTCCTATCTCCTAGACCACCATCTCCTGTCCCTCCTCTCTCACCTCCAAGGACCTCCAACTCCTTTACAAGAATCCTCTCCAAGGTCTCCGTTGCGTCGTCTCCTGGTGTGTCCAAAAGAAGGTCTCTCTTTCTCTCTCTCTCTCTCTCTCTCTCTCTCGCTCAGGTGTGGGGGGGCTGGTGATGACGGTGTGACCAAGGTATATTGTTGTGGGGGGTAACCTGACCTCACAGTTACGTCACGTTGACCCTCCGCCACCACCTGCTGATGCCTCCTCCCATCGTGTTTTGGTATTGTTTTTGTTGTTATGGGAAGGACGCTGATATTCTCTCTCTCTCTCTCTCTCTCCACCCATTCCTCTGCTTTGACCTAATCCATAGCTCCACCCACTCCAGAATCCTCCATCCACCCCATAAACATCCACCCACTTCATAACCTCCACCCATTCCACACAAAGGAATGGATGAATGGGGAGGTAGAGAGCATGGATATGAGAGAGAGAGAGAGAGAGAGAGAGAGAGAGAGAGAGAGAGAGAGAGAGAGAGAGAGAGAGAGAGAGAGAGAGACTGCATTATAGTGCAATCTGGTGACCAATTTCGTGGTACATTACCCCTCAGGTAGGTACAGGTGATTCATTAAGGTATTTTGACAGGTAAGCAGTGGTGTTGTGGTGGTCAGGGCTGTCGGTAAACTTGTAATCTCAAACTCATTACAAACATTTATGGTGTTTTGAACCCAGATTAGTGGTGAGGAACACTTGAAAAAATTGTTATGTGCATTATTTATCATGTGATGTGTGTGTGTGTGTGTGTGTGAAGGATAAGGGAAGAGGAATTAAAATGCTTGCTTGCTCTTGAAAGTAGATACAGGAGAGAGAGAGAGAGAGAGAGAGAGATACTGTTAAGGTTTCTAATGTGTAATTCCTCAAGCATCGCGTTATCACCAATCACCAGCAGAACCACGCCTATAGAGTATCATCGCCTCCAGCATGATATTGTATTGTAGCAAGCAACCCACCCACTCACCGACCGCCTCACCGCCTCACCGAAATCCTCCGCGTGATCTCACTCTTCCATACTAACACCCAAACCTTGTTAACACGGTACTCCCTACCTCCCCAACCTCAGAATCATACTTGGCTAAGATCAGGATTCACAATTTTTACCCCCTGATTGGTTGCTCAAGGTTAATTAGTGATTTACAGAGATAATTACCACTTGTTTTGCTTTTATAACGTGTACCCCTTAAACTAATGCTGAATGGTTGTATCTAGTTAAGGTAGAGGAGAGTCACTGTTATTCTGATGCTATTTTAAGTTCGCTAAATTAAGGGAATTTCATCGTAAGAGCCTTTAGGATTACGGGACTTGATAAACAAACATAGTAATTGATGCTCACGTCACTCAGTCAGTATTATGAGCTGATAAACACGATATTTACCACGACTGTTTATCAAGGTAGAGAAATGTTAGATTATTATCGCTGTATTGTTATTCTTCATTATTACTGCATGTCTGTACGTCTCTGGTATAGTCTGGCATTCGTTAAAGAGTTATAGATGTATAAAGAGAGAGAGAGAGAGGAATAGGAAAGGAAGATAGAAAGAGAAAAGAAGAGAAAAATAGAGAAAGAGAGAGAGAGAGATAAATCACTCAGCCACAAATTCTAGAGGACGCCTGAAGAAAGACTCATGACGTCTCAGCTACTTTCCTGAAACCACTCAACCAACACGCCCTCACGACACACACTACGCCCACACGAAACACACACACACACACACACACACACACCAAATCACGGCTTATACGCTATCAACTGACACACACCCCTCCTACCACCACCACAACCACTCCTGCGTCATCACTACCACCGCAAACACCACAGAACATCACCTTATTTATGTCATAGTAAAGAAGAAGGGAGATGAGTGGTGGTGGTGCAGTGATGGTGGTGGCAGCTTGACTAAAATAGAGATCTTTCCTCTGCCAGATACAGCCTTGCTCCACCAACACCACCACCACCTCACCACAATAAACCACTCAGCACCACCACCGCCACCATCACCACCACCATCACCACCACCACCACCACCACCATCACCACCACCATCAACACCACCAGCACACCACAGCACCACCAGCACCACCACCACCACCACCACCAACACCACCTCACCACCACCACCACCACCACCACCACCACACCACCCCACCACCCAATTCACTCCACCACCATCACCACCACCACCACCACCACCACCACTCATCATCATCACCACCACCACCACCACCACCACCACCACTTCACCACCACAAACTACCAGCATCACCACCACCATCGTCACCACCACCACCACCACCACCACCACCACCACCACCACCACCACCACCTCCTCCTCCTGATTAACTTTCCCTAAATAACTCTTCATTTTACCCTTCACTCATCCTTAACCTTATACGAGTACATAAACTCTTACACATTAACCTTGAATTCAAAGTTAATAGAAAACATCGACTAAAACACTTGACTTAAACATCTTCCAGCACTCACTAAATATTTATATCATGTAATCTTGCATAAACATCGAATTTAACATCAACAAACATTATCAAACAAAAATTATCATACTATATTCAAAACTAATATTAAATAGAATAAACTACAAATTATAATACATCTTTTTTTTTAACCTCTCAATCCACCATCACCTTCTTATCATTTACCAAGAAAGATATAGAGAGAAAACGAAGGAATTAACTTATATTAACAAAAAAACAACAACTCACCAGTAGATAGAAGGTTTTGCCTCAGTGTAAAGATAATATCAACGTTAAATTACTGACCGTCCACTAATCTTCAGATCTCCCAACCTTCCCTGACCTTCTGAGATTACCGAGGGATACGCGCCTAGAGGGAGTTTATATTTAGTATCTGGTATTTTCAAGGACAACGAGCCTAAGTTCTATTAATATATATCTTTAATTTAATTGATATATTTTTAGTCCCGTTGACGCTTAGAGATTATCATGGGAAACCTGTTTATTATTAGTATGTTATTAGTAAGTTATTAGTGTGTTATTGTGGGGTAAGATGAGCATGAATTTATATATTAATTTAAAAGCGCCTGGAGCCAAGTTCATATTGTCATTGACAGATATAAGATAACTTAATTAAATTCTTATATGCTTATTTAATTATTTTTATTATAGGTATGTCAGTATAATTATTGTTTGTGCTAAGTTTAAATTATATGTTATGCATAATGATATATATATATATATATATATATATATATATATATATATATATATATATATATATATATATATATATATATATATATATATATATATATATATATATATTTATATAGTGAATTTGAACTAATATTAATAATAAAACGATGAAAATAATAATAGTGTTTTTCATTATTATTTTTATTATTATTATTATTATTATTAGTCTTAAACTTGGTGAGATAAAAACAGTGAGAGAGAGATTACTGGAGACAGTAAACACGAGAGATAGAGATTACGAGAGACAGACAACGAGAGACAGAGACAACGAGAGACAGAGACAACGAGACAGAGAGCGAGAAACTGAGATTCCAAACAATAGAGACTCCGAAAGGTAAAAAGACCGGCGAGAGATAAAGAGACCACCGGAGAATTAACCGCGAGGAGATAAAAGATAAAACGATATATTAAAGGAACATCAAATTAACGATATTTTTCCTCATCTAAGTGTAGTCTTATCGTGAATTGATAAGAGGGTCAATTCTCGTCTTCCCTTGACCTCACCTACGCCTCTCATGACCCTCCCCATCTACGCCTTTTCTCTCCCCCTTTTATCTCCTCTTTCTCTCACATCAGGTCAGGGTAAACTACTCAAAGTCTTCACTGTCTCATTATCTCTCTATCTCTTGTCATCAGTCTCCGTCTGTGGTGGTTGAGAGGTTGATATGGAGATAATGGGAGACATACAATGAGAAATAGAGAGATATGATTAAAAGGTTATAGATGGATGAAAGCAGACAGAGAAGTCCAGAGAGAAAGAGAGAGAGAGAGAGAGAGAGAGAGAGAGAGAGAGAGAGAGAGAGAGAGAGAGAGAGGAGAGACTGCTCAGAAGAAGCCTCCCCACCCTTACCTGTCTGCTAAATCTTAAGCCACCATTTGTGTACAGGTAACAGAAGATTCTACCTGTATTTACATATGACCGGGCTGTTCTACCTTCCCTCCTGACCTACACAAATGTTGCATATGATAAACATAGCCCATAGAAGTCATCGCCTGTGTTTATATTGTGTTGCAAAAAAATGTTAAGGTATTCCAGTATGGCGGCTATATTGACGAGGATTGCCATAGTGTAGTTTAGAATAGGGCAAGTGTACAATATGATCTCTGTATGGATGTTTATGTTATGTTAGATGAATGTTTATACTTCATATATACATTGATTCGTATTAATTTCTTACGTTGTTCTTGTTTATCATAAAATCAGTGCCAGTACGAGCAGTTAATAGTGCCTGGCGTTCTTCCCCGGTCTTGTATGAAACCAACACTGGCGAACCAATGAGAGGAGAGATAAATTGTGTTGTTAAAGTGTTAAGGGAATGATGGGGAGTGAGAGGGGGGAGGGGTAAGGATGGTCTGGAGGGATGGGGGGAGGAAGGATGAGGGATGAGGTGTTGGGTAATAGATGGGATGGAAGGAGGGGTGAGAGGGATGGGGTGGAAGGAAATGAAAGGGATGGGATGGAAGGACATGAGAGGGATGGGATGGAAGGAGATGAGAGGGATGGGATGGAAGGACATGAGAGGGATGGGATGGAAGGAGATGAGAGGGATGGGATGGAAGGAGATGAGAGGGATGGGATGGAAGGACATGAGGGATGAGGTGTTGGGTAACAGATGGGATGGAAGGAGGAGGCGGGATGGGGGAGGAAGGATGAGGTGTTGGGCACAGATGGATGGAAGGAGGGGTGAGAGATGGGATGGAAGGGGATGAGGTGTTGGGTAATGGATGGGGTGGAAGGAGGGGTGAGGGATGGGATGTTGGTTAATTAAGAGAGGGGTGGATAAAGAAGGGGAGAGATGGGGTATTGAAGCCTGAGAAACAGAGAAGGATGAAGAAGGGACACGTTAACGTATGCCCATTTCACATCACAAACAAACAAACAAATAAACATCGCCGGCATAAGCAAACAACATCGCCTGGCGTACTCCTTCATCCCACGGTAACAAGCTCATGAAGCCTACGGCAGACAAACGTTCGCCAAGCCTCTTGCCTGCAGTGGCATTTAGCGAGCAAGCAACAGTTTGGCCATAAGGGTGGAGAGACCGAGGGGTGGGGGGGAGGGTGGAGGGTGGTGGGTGGGTGTGGGAGGTGGTGGGTGGGTGTGGGGGGTGGTGGGTGGGTGGGTGGTAAGCCTTTGACATTAAGAGAGAGTGTAAGCGTGTGGGCATAGGGCGGCTTGCAGAGGGGTGAGGACATATGGGCGGAATTGAGAGCATGTGGGTGTAGTTGAAGAAGTATGGGCGGGTGTGTGGGCGTAAATAAGGGCTTATGGTTAGGAATGGATCTAGTACTGAATGTGGGCATGTGGGTGTGTGGTTGAGAGTTGATTCATTATTGTATGTGAGCCTGTGGTTGGGCGTGTGGGCGTGGGGGTGTGATGGGGCGTAGGGTTGGTCGTAAGCGTGTGGTTGGGCGTGTGGGCGTGGCTCCTACATCATTCGCCCAGACATAAGAAAGGTAATTTACACTGAAGGAACAACCCAGTTACACACACACACACAACAAGAGAATCTACCCTAAAAACAGCAAGGAAAAAAATAATTTACACTTTTATAAACATTAAACTGGACGACGGAAGTAGGAAACAATTTTATGATTCATGCGAGTTGATGTCCTTCTTGATTCAAGTTTATGTTAGAAAATTGGCGCTAAAGGTGAGTAAGTTTCCCCCTGCTGCGCCATAATAAATCTAAGACGCCATAAAATAATGATTATCTCTCTGAGCGCCACAACAATGTCCAAGACGCCATTAATCTGCCTAATAATTTCACCCCCCAATAAAGACTGATAATTTCGAAGTTGTCTAAAAGATCTTGTTGTAAAAGAAAAGAAACACACACACACACACACACACACACACACACACACACACACACACACACACACACACACAGAATAGGTTTGAATAAAAATCCATTGTCATTTTGATCGATTACGAACAACTCTCACGACACATATTTTTATAGTCATTTAATCCTGAGTCAGGTGGATGAGAAACAGGTGAGGGGTGAAGAAGAGAGAGAGAGAGAGAGAGAGAGAGAGAGAGAGAGAGAGAGAGAGAGAGAGAGAGAGAGAGAGAGAGAGAGAGAGAGAGAGAGAAAGAACCCCCTTTGTCGTCACGGGTCACGTTCTCTGTCAGTGTCACAAACCATCTCCCTTCTCACTTCATATGCATTCCTCTGCCTCTCGCTAACATACCTCGGTCTCTGCTTCGCACATCTCTGTCACTTACATCTTTTACCGTCTCCTGCATTCTCGCTCAGCATACCAGTGCGAAGGTTAAACGTGAGAGTTGAGGCGGGTGGAGTCACCGAGTCCAGTCTTGCAACACTCATCACAACACCATCACTATACCCACCACCAACACCACCACTACCACCACCACCACTACCACCACCACCATCACCCACCACCACCACCACTACCCACCACCACCACCCTTACCATCAACCACCACCAACATTAGTAATCCCCTCATGTAACCTCTCTCCAGCTTGGGCACTCATCACTGCCTGGCGTTCACCCTGCCCTCTCCTTCCACATTCATTCTACCATACAATGACACGATTATGTAAGCTTCGCCAGACGATCGCATGCTCTACATCTGCCAGTACTGCCGTTCAGTTGTAGGCCTCTAGCATCAGTGTCCAGCCGTTCATGACGAAATAAAGCTTTCCTCACAGCAGAGTTAACGTTATAATTACACGTTCTGTTGTTGTTGCCTCATAGAAAAATGTTCTTGTGGTGGGTGTACTTCCTGGCTCTCCCCCGCCAGGCCTAGTGAGGTGAAACTCCCACTCACTGGTCAAATGGGCCCCAAGTCTTAATGGACCCTTAGTCTTAATGGACCCTTAGTCTTAATGGACCCTTAATCTTAATGGGCCCGTAGTGTTAATGGACCCTTAGTCTTAATGGACCCCAGGCTTAATGGGGTCACTGGTCGTCGTCACGTGATTAATTTTTAAGTATTAAATCTCTTCGTTATCTGTTCCTTATATTCAGGTCACACAATATATCCTAAACTTATCAATGATTCTGCTTTCATTATTTTCACTAGAATTATTATTATTAATATTCTTATAGCTCTATGATCTTTCTTCTCTTACTTCTTGAAAAAGAAAATATATATCAGTGTCTAGTCACATGTAAGTACACACACACACACACACACACACACACACACACACACACACACACACACACACACACACACACACACACACACACACACACACACACACACACACACACACACACACACACACACACACACACACACACACACACACACACACACACACACACACACACACGCACACACACACACACACACACACACACACACACACACACACACACACACACACACACACACACACACACACACACACACACACACACACACACACACACACACACACACACATTATCATATTCTTACGACACATAACAACGACAACAAACAGAAGACATTTTAAGTGGTACTGTCAACACCAGAGGCCCACTTAAGTACTCTTGACACAGATGGGTAATCAATGCCTATAGCCTGACCTCTCCTCTCTCCCTATCTCTCTCTCTCTCTCTACCTGTCTCTATCTTTCTGTCTTTGTCTCTCTTTCTTTCAGCTTACAATCTTACTTTCCCTCTCACTTTCACCATCACTATTTTCTCAATTATCTCACCTTTACCGTAATTTCCTCCTCTCACACATCCTTCTCCCTCACACTCCCCATCTCTCCACCCCCACCCCCTACCCCTTACACCCCCATCCCCCCACCCACACTACACCACAACTCATAATGACTAGCACCACATTACCAAAACCGATCGTTGCACCATATCGTCCACGCCATTTCAGAGAGTCAAATTCTTCTTCAACACTTCACAAGACCTATAACACAACCTTTTAGAATACCCGTGACAGAGTGGAGAGAGCTAGGGGTCATATCTCTGTCTTCCTTCACCTGTAACAATGGTTTTATATTAGACAAATTTAGATTTAGGCGTGAAATAGGTAAACACTGGTTTGGAAACAGAGTAGTGGATGAATGGAACAAGTTACCAAATATCATCATTAACTCGAATACGCTGAATTGCTTCAAACATTGGTTGGATGCTTATATGAGCAATAGGGTTGGGTGTAAACGGGACTGCCCAGTATGGGCCAATAGGCCCGCTGCAGTTTCTCCATTCTTATGTTCTTATGTTCTTATGTAACACCTCTGATTATGTTGGGTCTACAGGTGTTAGGGCTTGGTATTTGCTCACTGGTCCACAAATAACTCATCCACTATTACCATATAAGAGCTAAACCTTTTCAATTGTAATAAATATCTCTTACACTGTTGCCAGCTAAAATCTGAACCTTCTTAACTGTAACGTAACCCTTCCTAACTGTAACGTAAACCTTCCTGAACCTGAGCAATAGTAAGTATTTCATTTCTGTGTTTTGAGATGAAGTCGTCTACCTAGAGACCCAATAGCGGACGTCTTAGCCTCTGAGAACTAACCAACCAGGGCGTTTCATGTCACTCATATGGCCAGCAAGGACCAATTAGCGTGCATTATAACCCCCATATGCGTGGATTATACTAAATCACTCACCATCCAACCTAAACGAACAAAACTAAAACACAAAAAAACAAAAGTGATGAAACAAACACCAAATGACGTCATAACCCACAAGGACCCCACCAATCACCGCGCCCCTCGTGACCTCTCATTAGTGAAAAGTATCCAATCAGCTCACGGGCCCTCATACACGTGGATTCTGCTACATGCTACACCCGCCCAGTTCCCAGGGTGTTTGTAAAGGCGTGAGTGTTGGGCGTCCACTAACAAACACCGATATTAATGTTGACCTTTGGCGCCCCCTTGAGGGATTGTGGGGGTCACTTGGGACACTTTCCTTATCCAGAGGCGTCCAGTGGGTGTCAGGGCTGCACGCTGGGGGGTGGGCAGTAGATTTCTCAACAGAGTGTATTGTTGGGCAAGGATTGGGGCGGGGGGAATTTGCATTGTCTGTGTGTGTGTGTGTGTGTGTGAGGACGTTCGGATTTCACAGCCCTTCCTCAATACATAAGTCCTTAACTTATGTTCTTATAGTACCATTATTTTGGAGAGAGAGAGAGAGAGAGAGCAGCATATTCGTAGGCAATAACCTAACCCTCCTGGACCTACTACCAGCCTCACCCTATTGTTCTTCTTCTTCTTCTTCTTCTTCTTCTTCTTCACATTGTTCTAATCATTATCAGTAATAGTAAACGTAGGAGCAACGGCATTAACAGTAGTATTGATAGTAATGCTGGTAGTATGTGTAGTAGTAGTAGTAGTAGAAGTAGTAGTTACACGTCCTCAATGCCTGGGTTTACACCTTTAAACTTCACCAATCGGAGAATAATGTTGGACGTCTATTATTCTTTATTTCTTAACCCAAAGTAGCTAGTGACACCC
Organism: Homarus americanus; assembly: GCF_018991925.1. Classification (NCBI taxonomy): domain Eukaryota; kingdom Metazoa; phylum Arthropoda; class Malacostraca; order Decapoda; family Nephropidae; genus Homarus; species Homarus americanus. The sequence goes on from NW_024737097.1 coordinate 17,703,225, forward strand.
GCTCTTGCACATCAACTTAAGAGAAAAATTTAACCTACGACCTTTTGTGAGTCGTGACCTTACCTCCAGCCATCATTCGATCTCACCAATATGTTACGTTATCCCTGAGTGAAGTTGTAAACAGTGATGGCAAGTCGTGATGGCCACTAGCTGGACATTATCAGTGTTTGTGTTTAACTAAGCTTCATGTTGAATGTTGAATGTGAAATTTAATGTTGGTGAGGCATAAGACAAATAACATATAATTTAACAACAGACAAATAACAGCGCCAATGGAAGTTTCTCATTTACTCCCGATACGATTATAGCCAACGTAACTCAGCACTCGCTCTTAAATTATACATCTGGAAGCTATCATGAAGTTTTCCTTATTCAGTGTATAATCATCACCTCCGCCAGACAGGTGATAAAAAGTAGCGTCTCGTTAATGAAGTCCAGCACAGCGCAACACACCTGTACTGTATGTTGTTGATCCACTGTCATCTAAAAACTGAAGCTTTTATGAACCAGTGTAGTCTTTGGTTTACTTTATTGTCTTTAAGAATGGTTTAATATACTCTCAAAGTTTTATATAATGTAGACGAACTTGTAGATTATGTCGTGTGCCACATAAGTGTAATTTATCAATATGGTGTAATGAGTGTGGTAAGGCTAGAAAGATTTGCCTTAAGTGATTTTTTTTACTATGTTTTATTCGCGTGTTTATTTTATTATTATTATTATTATTATTATTAAAAGATGCATTTAATTTGACCAGTTACAACAGAGAATGATGGGGTGTTCTTCGTAGTGTGTGTATGTGTATGTGTGTGTGTGTGTGTGTGTGTGTGTGTGTGCGTGAAGAGAGAGAGAGAGAGAGGACACACACACACACACACACACTACGAAGAACACCCCATCATTCTCTGCCTATCTATGTCTCACTTTATCTATCCCCCCTTCTCTTATCTTCTATCCCCCTTCTCTCTCTATCTCTCCTTCTCTCTCTATCTCTCCTTCTCTCTCTCCGTACATGAATAACTATCTATCTCCGCCTCTCGTACCCGTGGAGGTCAAATGCCAGGAACATGACGTCACACCTCTCACCTGGGATAAGATTGTATACCTCTGGCATCTCCGGTCACGTGGGTTTGTTTTTGTTTACATTGGGTCACGACTCAACGTAGTACTGTGTATTTTTTTATGAATGAATGATAGTAATTTATTCATACTGTGAGTTGCTGTGGGTCCTTGATAGCTCGCTTATGATGGTAAACCTTCCTGGTGTTGGTATTTAGGCCTGTTTCTAAAGTCTGTCTGTCTGTCTCTCTGATTCTTCTGTCTCTTTCTTTTCTTATTTCCTCACTGTTCTTTTGCCATTCGTTTACTTTATATCTCAATTATTATTATTTTTCTATCTATCTACTCTCTCTCTCTCTCTCTCTCTCTCTCTCTCTCTCTCTCTCTCTCTCTCTCTCTCTCTCTCTCTCTCTCTCTCTCTCTCTCTCTCTCTCTTTCTATTCTTTTGCCCCTGTCTGTCCGCCTTTTCCTTCCACACACACACACATACACACAAAACACCACCACCACCACAAACACCCCTCCACCACCACACACAAACATCTCTCCACTACTCACACAAACACTCCACCACCACTACACACAAACACTCCACCACACAAACACCCTCCACCACCACACACAAACAACACCCTCTACCACACACATAAACACCTCCACCACCACACAAACACTCCACCATCACCACACAAACACCCCTTCCACACAAACACCCCTACCACACAAACACCCCTACCACACAAACACCCCTACCACACAAACACCCCTACCACACAAACACCTCCACCACACAAACACCCCCACCACACAAACACCTCCACCCACCACACACAAACACCCTCTACCACCACTCAAACACCCTCCACCACCGCCACAAACACCTCACACATAAAATATCACCCACACACAAACGCCCCCTCCACCACCACACAAACACCCCTCCACCACCAGCACAAACACCCCTCCACCACCACAAAACACCCCTCTACCACCACTCAAGCACCCCCTCCACCACCGCACACAAACACACCCCCACACACACACACATAAAGACCCTCCCACCCACCACACAAACACCCTCCACCCACCACACACAAACACCCCCTCTACCACACATAAACATTCTCCACCACAAACACACCTCCACCACCACACACACAAACACCTCCACCACCACACACAAACACCCCTCCACCACCACACAAACACCTCCACCACCACACAAACACTCCTCCACCACCACACAAACACTCCACCACCACACAAACACTCCTCCACCACCACACAAACACTCCTCCACCACCACACAAACACTCCTCCACCACCACACAAACACTCCTCCACCACCACACAAACACTCCTCCACCACCACACAAACACTCCTCCACCACCACACAAACACTCCACCACCACCACACAAACACTCCACCACACAAACACCTGTCTTAAAACTCAGACATAACACAGGTACGCACTTAATGAGAAGCACTTTATATGTCTCAGCGAATACTTCTCTCTGTCTCAGCGAATACTTCTCTCTGTCTCAGCGAATACTTCTCTCTGTCTTAGCGAATACTTCTCTCCGTCTCAGCGAATACTTCTCTCCGTCTCAGCGAATACTTCTCTCCGTCTCAGCGAATACTTCTCTCCGTCTCAGCGAATACTTCTCTCCGTCTCAGCGAATGTTTCTCCCTGTCTCTCATTAATAAGAAGAAAAAGAGAATGGGAGAGGGAGACAACTTCGATATATTGAGAGAATTTAAAAGTTCCTCTACTTTCTCTCAGCGTCACAAATACCTACATACCTACATACATACCTACATACATACATACATACATACATACATACATACATACATACATACACACCTGTAACATAACACCTGTAACATAACGACGAATCACAGCGCCATCTGGGTGTGACATCAAGGAAGAGTTACCAAGCAAGAAATTTTGTCTCGCATCAATAACTTTAAGAAGAACAGGAATAAATGACGCACTTCCGACTGAGACTATTTAGTGTTATTGCTCTGTGATTGACTCAGTGTGGCGTGGTGATTTTTTATAGCTGTAATATAACACTTCAGCTTATAACAGAGTAGAGATGATATGTGTGATTTATTTATTTTTTTTCATTTTAAGAATTTTAGTGAGTGGATGACTTGACACTTGTGTTTTAGGTGGAAGTGATATGATATTATTATTTTTTTTATTTTCTGCTGTTTCCTCTTCTTCATTTTTTCTTTGTGTTCTTATTCTTCTTACTATTCTTCTTCTTCTTCTTCTTCTTCTTCTTCTTCTTGTTTATTATTATTATTATTATTATTATTATTATTATTATTATTATTATTATTATTATTATTATTATTATTTTTATTATTATTATTATTATTATTATTATTATTATTATTATTATTATTATTATTATTATTATTATTATTATTATTATTATTATTATTATTATTATTATTATTATTATTATTATTATTATTATTATTATTTTCTCATCGTATTAATAACTAATATGTCATTATAACAAGAACATTCATCAGGTAGAGCATGAGCCTGTCTTCCACTGTATGTGTATGTGTCTAATTGTCTGTCTATCTGTGAGTCTTTCTGTTTCTGTCTGTCTGTCTGTCTGTCTGTCTCTCTGTCTGTCTGTCTGTCTGTCTGTCTGTCTGTCTGTCTGTCTGTCTGTCTGTCTCTCTGTCTGTCTGTCTGTCTGTCTCTCTGTCTGTCTGTCTGTCTGTCTCTCTGTCTGTCTGTCTCTGTTTATCTTTCTATCTCTGTCTCACTATCTATCTATGCTTGATTTTTCTTTCTTTGTCTGTCTTTATCCTTCTCTCTGTTTTCTCTCTCTATTTTCCTCTCTCTCTGTCTTTTTCTCTATCTCTGTTTATGTCTGTCTGTTTCTCTAATCGATTCCTACTTACCGTGCGTTGAAGTCACTCAGGGTTAGTACCGTTACTTAACTAAATTCATCATATATCTTTCTCTCGTGTTCTCAACCTCTTTCATTATTTCTTTATCTCTCGTTTTTCTTACTCTATTTTCTCTTATATTCAATCTCTTTTTTATGATTTTTTTATGGAATCTTTCATCTCTCTCTCTCTCTCTCTCTCTCTCTCTCTCTCTCTCTCTCTCTCTCTCTCTCTCTCTCGCTGTATTCTCTGTCTGTCTCTCACTTTCTCTCTCGCTATCTATCTATCTATCTATCTATCTATCTATCTATCTATCTATCTCCCCAACCAACCTAACCTAACCTAACCCCATTGAACCTCGCACAGCACCTGGAGACAGACTGGAGAGGAAAGTGTGCAAATGACCTTCTAAAATACAGTGACGTTACCAAAGGAACTAATCAATAAAATACCTTGAAATTACCTGTTGATTGGTACTAAAAAATTCATTGGATATAAATTGATTACTCCCCAAGGTATTATTATTATTATTATTATTATAATTATTATTATTAATGTCAAAAGTAATTGTAATTTCAGTTACAACCACAGAAAATCATAAATTACTACTTTTATTATTTTTACTACTTTTTTATTTTTATTACTTTTATTACTTTTACTACTTTTATTACTTTTACTACTTTTATTACTTTTATTACCTTTACTACTTTTATTACTCTTACTACTTTTATCACTTTTAATATTTTTACTACTTTTATTACATTTACTACTTTTACTACTTTCATTACTTTTACTACTTTTATTACTTTTATTACTTCTACTATTTTAATACTTTTGCTACTTTTATTACTTTTACTACTTTTATTACTTATATTACTTCTACTATTTTAATACTTTTGCTACTTATATTACTTTTACTACTTTTATTACTTATATTACTTCTACTACTTTTAATACTTTTGCTACTTTTATTACTTTTACTACTTTTATTACTTATATTACTTCTACTACTTTTAATGCTTTTGCTACTTTTATTACTTTTATTACTTTTCTCGCACAGATTGGATAACTAAGCACCACTATGTTCTTCATCCTATTAAATAATAAGTCGATAACAACCACAGATCTTGCACCCAGACCAACACACTCTAGCGGCGCTTACTGATTCAAGAGAAAACTACCAATTCCATAGATGTAGATTTAGCTCTGAGAAATAACCCGATTTATGTCTTACGTAGTGTCGTAGTTTATACCGTAGTTTATCTCACTCTGTTATTTACCTATATGAAAGACTAAATAGCTCTCTGACTGTACAGGTGATAGGAGGAAACATTATCCTATGCCTTCCTCACACCAGATACACTTTAATTGCTTATTACTAACCCAACCAAACCTAACCTAACTTAACCAAACCTAACCTAATCTAACCTAACCAAAACTGACCTAATCTAACCTAACCAAACCTAACCTAATCAAACCTAACCTAACCTAACCAAACCTAACCTAACCAAACCTAACCTAATCTAACCTAACCTAACCAGAAGAGCCTAGCAATCTAACCTAACTAACCTAACTAATCTAACCTAACCAAGCCAAACTAATCTGCCTAACCAAACCCTAACCCAACCAAACCTAACCTAACTTAACCAAACCTAACCTAATCTAACCTAACCAAAACTGACCTAATCTAACCTAACCAAACCTAACCTAATCAAACCTAACCTAACCTAACCAAACCTAACCTAACCAAACCTAACCTAATCTAACCTAACCTAACCTCTATGCTATTACTCGCTGTAACTGTAAAACAAAGCAAGGTACAGTATCAGGTATAATTTTCTCAGCAACAGGAAAATATATATCTCTCAGCTATCTTTTTCTTATCTTGTACTGCCCAAGGCGGAGTAAACTGCTTCTCATCACTGTGGTGGCTCTCTCTCTCTCTCTCTCTCTCTCTCTCTCTCTCTCTCTCTCTCTCTCTCTCTCGTAGCTGTGTATGCATCTAACACCATGTAAACAAACACCGTCAACTCGTACACATACTCACCAGAGAGAGAGAGAGAGAGAGACAGATAGACAGACAGACAGACAGACAGACAGACAGACAGGGGAGGTATTAAAGATGACAGTAACAGTGTCAGTCGTGCGTATAACAACTCAGTGAAACAGGCGGCCTCGACATTAGGGCAAGGGCGTGGAGTAGAAGATTAGGGGAGTGAGGGTGAGTTAATGGGTCTAAGAGGGAGGGGTAGGGGTTAATGGGTGAATGGGAAGGGTAAAGGGAGTTAGGGGAAGGGGGTGGATAATTAATGGGTGTGAAGGGGAAGGTTATAGGGGAGTTAGGGGAAGGAAATTTAATGGGTGTGAGGTTAATGGTAATGGGTATGAGGGGTAAGGGGAGGTATATTAATGGGCAGGAAAGAAAGGAGTAAGGGTAAGGGGGTTAATGGGCGATAAGAGGATATGGTAAATGTTAAAGGCTGGGAGGGGGTTATATAGGGATAATGATGAGAGAGAGAGAGAGAGAGAGAGAGAGAGAGAGAGAGAGAGAGACACCCGGCTACATCTGTTGTCTTCCCCAGGTGTATCAATGCTCACCTTCAGGTAATTACTGCCATCATTACCTGGGCTCCACCGTGAGATTACAAACCCTTGAAGGTTACCTGAGATCTGTATTCACTATTGGTGGTATTTAGTCGAATTCTTCTCTCAGGTGTAAGTACAGTTGATTACACAGGTACAGGTAAGACATACAGGTATAGTTATAGGTACTGAGAGATGTAGGTGTGTGTGTGTGTGTGTGTGTGTGTGTGTGTGTGAAGTATTAAGAACAGGAAGTAAGGACGTGTGTGTGTGTGTGTGTGTAGGAGGAGGAAGAGGAAGAGAGGAAAGGACACCGGTAACAAAAAAGAACACGAGAATTAGTAACAGAGAGAAAAGAAGAAGAAGAAGAAGAAGAAGAAGAAGAAGAAGAAGAAGAATCGGCAGTAATACCAGTTGGGTATGAGGGAGGAAGGGTGTGAGGGAGGGAGGGAGAGAGAGAGGGAGGAAGGGAGGGAAGGTGTGAGAGAGGGAGGGAGTGAGGGATGGATGGAGGAGGGCTGTTGTACCAGGCCGGGAGTAGGGACGGTCGTCACCCCAGGCAGAGAGGTCACCATGACGTCGTGTGGTGACCTTTGTGGTGCTCGGTGCTAAGGAGTCACCACCTTTACACAGTGTGACCCTCGTGGTGTTTACTACTAGGTGCTGGGTGGTGCTAGGTGCTGCTGGGTCCTGTAGCTCTTGCTGGGGATGTGTTGAACTCTAGGTGCAAGACATATCTCGTTATTTTATTTATTTTAGTTCTCCTTATTTATCATTCTCTCACCATTTACCTTTGTTTATCATCCTTTGTTCCGTTTTCTCCTCTGTTTATCAATTTATATTTCTTATTCATGAGGAATCTTTTTTTTTTAATTCTTGTTATTTTTTCATTTTATTTTCCTTATAAATTGGTGATTTTATTTATATTTTTTGTATATATTTTTTTAAGTCTTTTTGAATAAGATGATTTTATTTTCATGCTTTGGGATATCTGTTTTAGTTTTTATTTAATTATTTGTATTTTCTAAAGTCTGGTAACTATAGCATACATACATACATAATAGTAATAACAATAATAATAATAATAATAATAATAATTAACGGTTTATTGAAAGAGCTTGGCAGCCAGAAGGCTGAAAATATACAGTTACATATTTGGGGAATGGGTTTCGAATTACAAATAATATACAAGTAACATAAGTGATACAAATAAGACATATAATAACTAGATGGGGAAAACCTCAAACTACAGTTCATTTCAACATAGTGACAGTGCAAGAAGTAGTGTTTACTGGGAGTGAATACACTGGTTTATTACAAGTTATTGATAATTTTTACAATGGTTGGGACTGGGCTGTTCTTATAGCGATCAGTTCGTGCACGTATGGGCTGGATGCGGTTGCATACATACATATGATTATGTAAATGTATAGAGAGAGAGAGAGAGAGAGAGAGAGAAAGAGAGAGAGAGAGACAGAGAGAGAGTTCATTAAGAAAACATTAAATCATTACCAGGTGAAGTAATTAGGCCACGAACAGGTAATACCTAATGAAACATGCAATGACGTGTGTGAAAGACCCCCTCCCTCCCTCCCCCCCCCTCCTCTCTTCCCCCTCCCTCCTTCCCCTCTCCTCCCTCCTCCTCCCCCTCTCCCTCCCTCCCTCCTCCCCCCTCCTTCCTCCTCCCCTCCTCCCTCCCTCCTTCCTCCTTCCCACCTCCCTCCCTCCCTCCCTCCTTCCTTCCTTCTTTCCTTCCTTCTTTCCTTCTTTTCTTTCTTCTTTCCTTCCGTCCCTCACTATTGCACAGGTGTTGTGGGTCGTTGTGGTGATCTGTTGTAGTGATGTTACGTTACCTGTTTATGATGATGATGGTGATGATGGTGATGATGGTGATGATGATGATGGTGATGATGATGATGATGTTTCACCTGTTGCTGTCCCCCCTCCCTGTAATAACGTGACCTGTACCTCCTCCTCCTCCTCCTTTTTCTCCGGGTCACATGAGTGTTGTTTTTGTTGCTGTGTTTCTCTTCTCTTGCTCCTTGTTTTTCCTGTTGTAATATCGCATTTCTTCCTCCCATCTTCTTCTTCTTCTTCTTCTTCTTCTTCTTCTTCTTCTTCTTCTTATTATTATTATTATTATTATTATTATTATTATTATTATTATTATTAATATTATTATTATTATTATTATTATTATTATTATTCCTCCCCCTCCTCCACCTCCTACCCCTTTTCGTCTTCATCCTGTTCCTCCTTCTGCTGTTCCTCCTTCTGCAGTTCCTCCTTTTGCTGTTCCTCCTTCTGCTGTTCCTCCTTCATGTTCCCAGCTGAGTGACGCAAGATTTCAAAGTACTAGATGAAGGATAAAAGTTGTAGTTTGAGACTTACATGTGTGTGTGTGTGTGTGTGTGTGTGTGTGTGTGTGTTTATATATAATGCACTTGTGTCTTGGAATGTTTGTGAAAGCATGCTAGTTGAATGTTATGTCCAAGAGAATGTTTTTGTTTTCTTCCTAAGCGTAAGAGAATGTGAGCTGTGCGCAGGTGTGTGTGTGTGTGTGTGTGTGTGTGTGTTAAATTGATCCTTTCTCTCTCTCTCTCTCTCTCTCTCTCTCTCTCTCTCTCTCTCTCTCTCTCTCTCAACACTTCTACTCTACGCTCGGCTGACAGGTTAAATGACAAGTGTGTCTCTTGATGACCAATCCGTCGCTTTCACTCTTTTTACCGTGAAGTGGGAGACAGCTGAAGGTCGAGGAGGAGGGAAGAAGAGAGGAATGAGAAGAGAAGAGGGGAAAGTAGGATTGGGGGAGAGAGAGAGAGAGAGTGTGAGAGAGAGAGAGAGACTGTGTGTGTGTGTGTGTGTGTCCTTATAATTCGGCCACCCTGCATTGAGGTAAAGAATGAAGGTTAGGGTAAATTTACAATGGAATTGACTCATTAGAGAAAAATACATAAAACTGTAATTGTCTTCTTCTCTCTCTCTCTCTACATATATAGGCATAACACATATTTTTACACCTATATTTATGACGTCAAACATAACAGAGTATTATTACAGGACGATGAACGATACGACTAGTGATAATATATAATTTAGTCTGATACAATGACACGCTAATGACAGTAGCTCTGCTTCTTGTTGACACAGCTGGTAATGAGGTCAGAGTGTTCAGCTGTCGTAATAATGTAAGAAAGACGTTTGTAAATATGTTAGAGATACAGATTAGATATGAAGAATGATGTTAGGTTAAGGTTAGGTTAAGGTTAGGTTAGGTTAGGTTAAGGTTAGGTTAGGTTAGGTTTAGGTTAGGTTAAGGTTAGGTTAAGGTTAGGTAAGGTTAAGGTTAGGTTAAGGTTAGGTTAGGTTTAGGTTAGGTTAAGGTTAGGTTAAGGTTAGGTAAGGTTAAGGTTAGGTTAAGGTTAGGTTAGGTTTAGGTTAGGTTAAGGTTAAGGTTAGGTTAGGTTTAGGTTAAGTTAAGGTTAGGTTAATTTAGCTTAGGTGAGAAGTAAGTTATGTAAATATTTACCTCCAGGCCAGAAACTTTACAATTATACCATAACATTATAGGTTCGTATATAATTAAGGCTTTAATCCCTCTAATTACGAACGCCTTATAAAACTAATCGTCCGTATAATTTAAAGACCTTGATACTTAAAGAAAATTAAACCCCCCTAAAGTACCGGGTAATAGGGAATTGATCCGTATATCCTGTCCATAAAAGGTCGAGTATTGTTTACGCTCGGGAGGATGGCCTAATACGTCACGAGCCAGGAAGCGTGTGATTGGTTAATTGAGTAGAGAAACAGAGCGATTGATCAGGTGTAGAAGCTATAGTTATTTCTGGGGCGGTTAACTAAAACTTATTTCTTCCATACTAGTGTTAGTCTATTGAGTATAATTAATTGGTGTATTTTGCATTATATAAAGTCTTATTAGAAAAATGTTGTTGGTGAAATTAAAGGAAAATAGAAGCCTTGTTATTATAGAATGAGGCAAATGTTTTAAAACCTAACCTAACCCAAATCTATCGGACCTGATTGATTACATACGGAGTAATTGAGTACGCTTGTAGTGGCCTCTCTGCCGACCACAATGGATTATTACGTCGAGCTTGTGGTGGGTGAGTGATTGAGGCTCTGGGTGGCTGACTGAAGCTGTGGGTGGCTCACTAATGGCTCTGGGTGGCTCACTAATGGCTCTGGGTGGCTCACTAATGGCTCTGGGTGGCTCACTAATGGCTCTGGGTGGCTCACTCATGGCTCTGGAACAAAATAAAACCCCATAAGAGAAAATCATCGTTGGGTAACATTTCACTGGACGATAATTACAATGGACAAATTCCCTCCGTCAGATCATTACGGTGGGAAAATCTAATCAAAGTTTTTTTTTCTTTCAGTCATCGTTAGGTTAGGTTAGGTTAGGTTAGGTTAGGTTAGGGTGATAATTTTGTCCAGTGGGTAATTGTCCATTAAATTTTGTCCCCAATAAACTTTTGTCAGTGGGGTATGTATGTATGTATGTATGTATGTATGTATGTATGTATGTATGTATGTATGTATGTATGTACGCAATGTATGTATGTAAGTATGTATGTATGTATGAGAGAGGTTTACTCTGGTCACTAACAATGGTTAACAATGTTCGTCAACGATTCATTTCTGATGTACTTTTTCATTACTTGTTTACTGTAAGTGTTTTCTGTAATTTTGGTTTTAGTTATTACCTGAGCCCGTATTTGTCTAAGACCGTACACACACACACACACACACACACACACACACACACACAGGTATTACACAACCGTCACCCCCATCAGGTATAAACGACTGCTGGTGTTATTTACCTGAGCGTCACCTTAAACACCTGAGTGACGCCATAATAAACACAGGTAACCCCGCCATTATGAACACAGTATAGCGAGGGATCGTTTGTCATTCCCTCCTACCCTCTCATCCCCTCTCCACACCCTACCCCCCCCCTCCCATCTCCGCCCCATTTACCCCCTCACCCCATTCATTTAAGTCCCATTTCAACCTATTTTCTCGCACACTTCCCATTTCCGTAGTTGAGTCTAGTCTTTCCTTCTTCTTCTTCCATGTTATCTATTTCTGCTTTTCACTTTTACTTCTTACCTATTCCTCCATCTTCTTTCCCAAATATAAGAAGAAAAATAAAAAATAAAATAAAAATTATAAACCTCATAACCAAACCTTTCAGATTTATTTACATATATTTATACATATATATTTTTTTTTCTTAAAGTAAAACACAAAGGTCAAACAACGCCTTGAAATAGTTCACTCGTGACACAGCAAGAGTGTCCAGAATTTCCTCTATGTCATCGCCAAATTTATCTAAGTCATCGCTAAATTTACTCACACGTCATCGCCAAATTTATCTACGTCATCGCTAAATTTACTCACACGTCATCGCCAAATTTATCTACGTCATCGCTAAATATCCTCACATAATCGCTAAAAAAATTTCCCCACATTATCACCAGATTTTCCCCACACATCCTCCCTAAATTTCCCCCACCATTACGTCACTCAGCGGACCTGGTAGTGGTGATGTATCTGACTGGTCATTTCTCTCCCATAACCGAAGGAGATTGATCTGGGGTTCCTTGAGACACAAAAGACGACACCACAAAAATACGTGATATTATATTGTTTTTTATATGAACCTTGTGTGTGTGTGTGTGTGTGTGTGTGTGTGTGTGTGTGTGTGTGTGTGTGTGTGTGTGTGTGTGTGTGTTTATCTTTGTGTGTGTTTGAGTGTTTATGTATTTTAGTTGTATCTGTGTGTATGTATGTATGTATGTATGTATGTATGTATGTATTCTCCAGTGGATGAAGTTATTACATCAGACCACAAACAAAATATTACAGAAACAATAGTACAGATTACAGGTATACGAGTACAGGTGATGATGCAAGTACAAGTACCTCCACGAGTACAGGTTTTTGTGAAGGTGTCAGTGGAAATACAGGTAGAGTCATAGGTGTACTCATTGGCTCAGAGACGACGATAAACGCAAGTACAGGTGTGACTAATAATGCAAAAACACACAGGTACAGGTACAGAGCGTTACGAAATTTGAACAGATGCAGAGTACAAGCGGTTAGATACATTTACAGGGGAGTAATTATCCCCTAATTACAGCATCACAACAAGAACAACCACGTACAGTTAAGAGACGTAAGTACAGGTGATTACTATACCAAGTTAAGAGCATCAGGTGTGTGGCGTCGAAACCCAGAGACAATACAGGTGTGGTGTGTGAGCTGGCATCATGTTCCTCGACCTTGTGTGGTCTATATAAGTGCCTCAATCCCCAGCCTGCGCCCGCCCACGCCCACACGCGCCCCGGCAACAGAGTCACATTTTCACGCCGCCCACACCTTCCACATCAACCCCCCCTTCCCCCCCCATCATACATACTTCTCCGAGCATTCCTTCCCACACACACACACACACACACAAAAGTAAAAACTCATGGTTACCGATACGCTTACGCCCACATCCACGCCCGCACCAACAGCCACGCCCACACAGGCAAGAAGGTCGAGAGAGGACGGCCAACAACGGGCGAGGGTTGCGACGTGTAAGGGACGGATGTAACAGAGAGACAATAGTAACTGTTGTATCTAGATGGTGAGCTAGTTAACACACACACACACACACACACACACACACATTCATTATTTTAAAATATAATCCAGGTATATAGACAGTACACAATACTCACATTTCATATCCATCTGTAACTCACCTGCATACAGAACACCTCACCGCATACGGGTTTCACACACCTGCATTTTGGAACGCTATAAAAACACTGGCAGTATGATAAAAAGAGTAAAAACAAAAAGGTTACATAATATAGACATGTGTGGAAGACAGTGAACTCTTTGATATTGTTTCTCCGTGATTTACTGCTAAGAATCTTGTTGCATCACTGAAAAGCACAACCATTTTTTCGATTACTGTGGTTTTGTGTAGTGAAAAGTGTGTGGTGTGTGGCTGTTGTGGGAGGGGGTGGGCTCATCTTTAATCTTCTTTTTTGTAGTTTTCATGTTTTTCGTTTTATTTCTCTAACCATATACTTTCTCAAGTAGAGGCAATCTATACACACACACACACACACACACACACACACACACACACACACACACAATAGACCAATACAATGACACACAGGTTCTTCAATAAGGTCTCCGGGGTGTTCTATGTATCCTCTCCTTTTATGACCTTACGTGAGGTCAGGTCACCTTGTAGGGTGGAAGAGGGGAAGCAGAGGTCACAGGTGTAAGGAGGAGAAGAGGTAGGGAGGTAGAGGTTAATGTATTATTGGTCTTTGCTCTAGTTTTGGCCGTGTGTATGTTTCTTACATACATACATACATACATACATACATGCATACAAAAATATTCCCTGACATTTAGCATCATAGTCCCAAAATCTCACACACAGGGCAGAGTGGCGCTGGTGTCTCAGGAGAGCCAACAGACAGACAGACAACAGACAGGAATTCGCAAAGCTCTCACTGAACTCAGATTTTTTTATATTGTTGCGGCAAATATTTTCCTGGAAACTGCTGATGTGAGAACCTTACCTAACATAAGAACATAAGAAAATGAGGAGTCTGCAATAGGCCGGTTGGCCTGTGCATGGTAGCTCCTGTCGAGAGTTACAACCACTCTCTATCATCCATGAATCTATCTAGCCTCCTTTTGAAACTTTCCAGAGTTCCAGCACTTACTACAAAGTTGGTAAGCTTGTTCCACTCGTCCACCACTCTATCTGTGAACCAGTTCCTTCCTATCTCCCTCCTAAACCTAAACCTAAACTTATCCAACTTAGATCCGTTGCTTCGAGTCCTATCCTGCTCGGATATTATAAGAACTTTATCTATATCCCCTTTATTGATTCCTTTCACCCACTTAAATACTTCTATCATATCTCCCCGCACTCTTCGTCTTTCTAGGGAATACAGGTTTAGTTTCGTTAACCTATCCTGATATGGAAGGTTTCTAAGTCCCGGAATCATTTTCGTCATTGTTCGCTGCACCGACTCTAGTGAATTGATATCCATTCTATAATAAGGGCACTAGAACTGAACCGCATAATCGAGGTGCGGCCTGACTAGAAGATATAGTTGCAATACCTCTGCAATTACTCTGTATTGCCTTATTTCGAACATTAACGCACTGTTTTCTAGGCCGTAGGTCCGGGCTTACAAGTACCCCTAGGTCTCTTTCACAAGTCGACTTCTCTAGGTTGATGTTGTTAAGGCTGTATACATTGTCAGTATTTGTTCTTCCAATATTAAGTACGCTGCACTTGCTGGTGTTGAATTTCATTTGCCATTTTTCAGACCACCCCTGCAGTTTATTTAGATCCTCCTGTAATGCATTTGCATCCTGCCCTGAATTAATCTGCCGCCCTATTTTGGTGTCATCCGCAAACTTGCTTATGTCACTGCTGATCCCAGTATCTAGATCGTTTATGTACATTATGAACAAGAGTGGGCCTAGTACTGACCCGTGGGGAACGCCACTGGTTACACGGCCCCACTCAAATTTAACACCATCTACGCTGACCCTCTGCGTTCTATCGGTGAGCCATGATTTTATCCAATTTAAAACTTTCCCCTCGATACCATAAGCCTTAATTTTTCTCAGAAGCCTCTGATGCGGTACTCTGTCAAATGCTTTGCTAAAGTCTAAGTAAATAACATCGTAATTTTCGTCATTATCTACTACCTCGAAGACTTTCCTAAAAAATGTCAGCAGATTTGTTAGACAAGATTTTCCCTTTGTAAACCCATGTTGCGAGTCGTAGATTATTTTGCTTTTATCTAGATGCGATCGGATGCTATCTGCTATAATTGATTCAAGAAATTTTCCCACTACTGATCGGCCGGTAATTTGACGCTGATGCTCTGTCTCCCTTTTTGAATATGGGTACTATATTTGCCTGTTTCCACAAGTCTGGCACAACTCCGGTGTCTAATGATTTTGTAAATAAATTTACAAGGGGTCCGCTAATCTGTTCCCTACAATCTTTCAAGACTCGAGGGAAAATTTCATCCTGCCCTGGGGATTTTGTCTTCTTTAGTTTATTTTTCCTCTTAAGAACATCCTCTTTTCTGATAGTGATATTCTTTAATTTCTCTTCTTCCTTTCCCCTAAATATCAGTTCCATCTCTGGAATTTCCTCGCGAATTTCTTCTGTGAAAACTGATGAGAAGTAGTTGTTCAATGCTTTGCTTATTTCTCCACTGCCATTTATCACTTCTCCCCTCCCTGACTTTAAAGGCCCAACTTTGTCCTTGACTTTTGTTCTATATACCTGGAAAAATCCCTTGGGATTCGCCTTGGATTCTCTTGCTATTTTTGACTTCATAGTCTCTCTTTGCTTTCCTTACATTTTTCTTAATATTCCTAGATAGTTCATTATACCTATTTCTGAGCTGCTCCTCCCCTCCCTTTAATTTCTTATAAATTCCTTTCTTTATTCCTATGTCATGTTTAAGTTTTCTGGTCATCCACCGTGGCTCATTCTTATTTGACCTAATTTTTCCTAACCTAACCTAACCTAACCAACTGCCAAACTTAAGCTGAGACACAAGTGATAACAGCTTCAACACCACCGAAACTGCTTGCATTTGAGACTGTGATGTTATGAGGTCTTTATTTTTTTGACTTGATAAGGAAATAAATTGATATTGTACGTATTTTTTTATGGTTCAAGACTCATATGTGTTTACGTCTGACGTTTATCATTGATCTTAAGGAATTCATATTTATTTGATGTTATTCCTGTGTCGTTATTTATCACCTTGAGTAATGAATGTCGGTTGTTATTATTTGGTTAATTTCATTGGGGGGTTAATTTTGAGGGTTTATATTCCTAGGGTTTATGTAGTTGTTCCTCATCGACTGATCTAAACTTAAACAGGATGTAGAATGGTTTACATTTAGTCGCTAAGTTGTAGTTGTTTATCGAGAAGGGAAGTTAATCCAGAGAGGAAATCTTCTATTGGTTGGTGTGTGATGTCTCTGTCTAATGCTGCCGTATGTTCTTACTTAAGCTCAAGTGTATCGGAGGCTTTTCTAGATAAATACCTGGTGAGTGTATCCGCGCGGGCAAACGTGCGAGTTGAGGCAGGAAATGACGTGAAATAATTATGGCAAATTTGGTTAGTTATTTCTTAAGTGGTTTGTGTACCTGAACCATAAATACTCTGACGTGCAGGAAGGACTTTAGACTATTTATTTTTTATTTATTTATTATTCGTAAACCTCATTGTGATAAACTGACAATTTGTTGGTATAAATCACGACCACGAGCCTAACACTATTCCTTAAATCGTCGGGATGTAAACAGAAGATCATTAAGCTCTCTGAGTGTCAATGGAATGTCAACAAAGAGCCATAAAGCCTTCTGAGTGGTTCCAGACTCGCCCCTGGCCGTCCTTGTGGCCAGCCTAGCACCTGTCCTGTGGTGGCCCGGGGAGATGGAGGGGGGAGGGAGGCATGGGGGATCTGTAGCAGCAAGCCTGGGGAGGTGAGTGTTCCTGCTGGTGTAAATGTGGCAAAGGGCGGCGGAGGGTATCACTGACGAAGAGGAGGGAGGGAGGGAGGGAGAGCCTACACGGAAGTGGTGGAGGAGGAGGAGGGCTTATGGTGGTGGTGGTGGTTGATGATGGTGATGATGGTGATGGTTTATAGTACATGAAGATGGTGAGGGGTCATTGAGGATGGTGAGGGATGGTTGAGGATGGTGAGGGATGGTTGAGGATGGTGAGGGATGGTTGAGGATGGTGAGGGATGGTTGAGGATGGTGAGGGACGGTTGAAGATGGTATGGTAGGGGAAGAGAGTTTATATATCAATGGTAGTGAAAGGTTATGGTACCAGGTGTTATGAAGCTCTGGGCACATGGACGGGGAAGGGTGTGGAGCAGCTTAGGGGGAAAGGGGGTTAAGGGATAGAGGATAGGAGGCCTTATGATACTGGGGGACGGCTGGGGATTGTATAACTTGGCAGGGGATGGAAGGATAAGGTAACAGAAGAAGGTCGTGGATGGCAGGGTGTGATAGGGGATGGTAGGGGATGATAGGGGATGGTAGGGGATGGTACTGAGTGGTAGAGCATGGGGTTTATTGCACGGTAGTAAATGATGACCGACAAGGTAGGTTTATAGAGGTGGTGATGTGTGTGTGTGTGTGTGTGTGTGTGTTGGTGGTGGTGGAGGAGAGACTTAACATGGTGGTGGTGGTGGTAGTGATGGTTATAGTTGTGAACGTGGTGGTGATAGTAGTAGTAGTAGTAGTAGTAGTGAGGAAGGTGGTAGTAGTGGTGGTAGTGGTGATGGTTGTGGTGGTAGTGGTGATGGTTGTGGTGGTAGTGGCTGTCACGTTGTCTTACAGGTGCACAATAATCACCTCTCAAGGACTTCCACTAATGACCTCACTGTCTAACGAGGATATGAGTATTACAGATATATATACTTACGTTCTCCCTCCCCTCTCCTCCGTTTTCTGTTATTGTTTACTCTCGATTACACTGTTTACATCTACGTTTGTTTATGTCAACTGCAACTCAGATTTTGGTTTACAGTTTGACAGAGTTAATCATTTATCTCTAATCTGCCCATCACTCTTCCCCTCACTATTCATCACCCTCCCCTTCCCTCAACTTAATCATCACCTTCTCCCATTCCTCAGGGGTTATCCATCACCTCCTCCCCTCCCCACTTCACCCCTCTTCCTCCTCCTTCCCCTCCCCACTTCACCCCTCTTCCTCCTCCTTCCCCTCCCTCCCTCTCTCTCCCCCTCCTTCCCCTCCTCCCTCCTCCCCTTCTCCCCCCTCTCCTTCCCCCTCCTCCTCTTCTCCCCTCCCCCTTACACCGGCAGGAAGTACTAGCAGGTAATATGGGACCTGAACCTTCCCTCAGGTAACTTAGAAAAAACAAAACTGTCGACTTTTTTTTAATTCTGGAATTTTGTTTCTTTCTAAATCCGATGTTGATAAATTACACGCATTTCCTAAGTCACATCCAGGTAACACTAACGAATATTCAAGGTAAGACAACGAATATTCAAGGTAACACTAACGAATATTCAAGGTAACACTATAACAAATATTCAAGGTAACACTATAACGAATATTCAAGGTAACACTAACGAATATTCAAGGTAACACTAACGAATATTTACCATGTTAGACCAGTAATAGACACACGGAGGAATTACTATCATACTTAAAGCATCCTTGAGTTAATGTGAGTAGACCACAACATAGTCCCGGGGCTGTTCACCTGAGACTGCCTTAATGATCCAGGTGTATCCTTACCTATACCTACCTACCTACCTACCTTACTCTCCTCATCGTCTACTATATCTCTATCTGTCTGTCTGTCTGTCTGTGTCTGTCTGTCTGTCTGTGTCTGTCTGTGTCTGTCTGTTGGTTGTCTTGTTAGCCTTCACTCCACCTTATGTGTAATTAATAACTCCAGTCTAATTATTTACCACAACAACAAGGTCATTTTCTTCCCTATTTCCGTGTTGTATTGGTATAATGCTCAAGTGTAAATAACAATAGAAATCACGTGTAAATAGATATAATACTCTAGTGTAAATGGGTATTATAGTCTTTTGTAAATAGTTAGATATTTAAGTGTGATTGAGTGTAATTACTTAGGTGTAAATTAGTCATATAATCACATGTAAATAGAGATTATATTAAGGTGTATAGGCGTATAATTAAGCAGGTTTTAGTATGTTTAATAAGGAATAACAGGTGAAATACTTTGAAGAAATATATAAAAATTGATTTAGGTGTAAATAAGCAAAGTGAATAATGTATAATGTGTCTTATAATTTAGGTAAAATGAGTAGTGAATAATATACTTGTATGGGTGTATAATAATCAGAAAAATTGGTATAATTAAAAAAAAAATAGGGATACCAATCAAATTATACACAAGCTTGAATAACCAATCATGAAGAGCTATAATTAAGTATAATTAGGCCCATATAAAGATTATAATAATCAGAGGGGAGGAAGAAGAGGAAAGAGGAGAGGAAGAGGAGGATGAAGGGGAGGAAGAAAAGGAAGTGAGAAAAGGAAGGTAACCAGG
The DNA here is from genome assembly GCF_018991925.1 of Homarus americanus. Taxonomy (NCBI): domain Eukaryota; kingdom Metazoa; phylum Arthropoda; class Malacostraca; order Decapoda; family Nephropidae; genus Homarus; species Homarus americanus. The sequence continues at coordinate 17,722,946 of NW_024737097.1, forward strand.
GTGTAGGAGGGAAGGAGAACTGGAATTAAAAAGACAAAATAAGAAAAAAAAAGTAAAATAAACCAGACCGCCAAAACCAATACATATTTGGCTAAAACTCCTTAAAATCCACGTGAATCCGTATAAATCCGTATAAATCCGTATGAATCCTTATGAATCCGCCTGTGGGCACAAAAACATCAACAAGACTCACGTACAAAGCTGAAGACGAAGACTCTCTCTCGAATCATCAATTGCAATCAACAGAGACGCAATTCTTAAGCAAGGAATCACAGGAGTGTTTCTTGGTAATCAAATTCGTTGCTTCTTTCAGATGATCGTAATCAAAACATTATCTCACTTAGGCTGATGTAAATGAACTGTAAGACATGAAAGTAAATGTTTTGGAAATGATCTATCTATCTATCTATCTATCCACCCATCTCTCTATCTATCTATCTATCTATCTATCTATCTCAGCTAAACAAGGAACAGGATAGACTCATCAAACAATAACATTTGTCTTTTTCTCTGTTCCAGGTGAGTGTTACTTAACGAGGAACATCCAGGTGAGTGTTACTTAACGAGGAAGATCCCCAGGTGAGTGTGACTTAACGAGGAACATCCAGGTGAGTGTGACTTAACGAGGAAGATCCCCAGGTGAGTGTGACTTAACGAGGAAGATCCCCAGGTGAGTGTGACTTAACGAGGAAGATCCCCAGGTGAGTGTGACTTAACGAGGAAGATCCCCAGGTGATTGTGACTTAACGAGGGATCACAGGTAGAGTGTGACTTATTCCCAGGTTGACTTAACGAGAAGATCCCCAGGTGAGTGTGACTTAACAGGGATTCATAAAGTTCATGAAACATAAGAATTCGTAGGACTCTCTCTCTCTCTCTCTCTCTCTCTCTCTCTCTCTCTCTCTCTGTTTCCCTGTTTCCTGCTTCTATATCCTCTATATTTTTCTCTCCCTCGTTGTTTCTCTACTTCCTCTCTCCCCTTAGCTTCCTCCTCTCTCTCTCTCTCTCTCTCTCTCTCTCTCTCTCTCTCTCTCTCTCTCTCTCTCTCTCTCTCTCTCTCTCTCTCCCTCTCTCCCTCTCTCTCTAGGTGACCCAGTGACTCGTGTGCCTGTCATCACCTGACAGTCTCAGCCACACAGGTGATCATTACACCTGATTTAACACAACCATCAGTAATCAAGAGGCTGTCGACAGGTATTTCAGAGTTGATGATGATGGCGTTGTCTTCATGTTTTGTTTTCTGGTTGTTTTTGTATTTTGAATTTATTTGTATTATTGTTTTTTGTTTGTTTGTTGTTTTGCTTATTCAGGTATTTAGAACATGTCGCTTTTTTTCTTTTATACGTATATTTAGTTGTTCGTATATGGAGAATTTTTATTTAGGATTTTTTTATTTAACACACACACACACACACACACACACACACACACACACACACACACACACACACACACACACACACACACACACACACACACACACACACACACACACACACACACACACACACACACAGTGACTCTCTTTGATGGTCGGGTCTGGTGTCTTGATGGGACAATTTTCTTTCGTCATTGTTATTATTATTTATATTTATATTTTAGAGAAGTGTGTGTTGTATTGATTGAGGTTAGGTTGGGTATGGGTTAGTTTAGTTAGGTTTGGTAGTTAGGATTGGGTTAGGTTAGGTCAGGGTTGGAGTTAGGTTGGTGGGGTTGGGTTAGGTTAGGGTTAGGGTCGGTTAGGTTAGGTTGGGTAAGGGTTAGGTTAGGTTAGGTTAGGTTAGGTTAGGTCGGTTAGGTTAGGTTGGGTAAGGGTTAGGTTAGGTTAGGTCGGTTAGGTTAGGTTGGGTAAGGGTTAGGTTAGGTTAGGTCGGTTAGGTTAGGTGAGGAAATCTAACCTAACCAAACTTAAACCCAAACTGTTTCGCCCCGACCTTTGTCTTTATTACCGCCATCTGTTGTTCAGCTCACAAACTACATCACCAGCTTGTAGACGTTTGTTATGAGGCCTTTAAGTTTCCTCTCTGTGTCTGGTGGTGAGCATATGATCTACTCAATGTGTTGGTGTTAGGTCAGGTTATATCCTCTGTCTGGTGCTGAGCCGTGAACTACGCTGCTTGTGGTCTGCTGTGAAGTGGTTAGTAAAGACATGTTTGTTTTTATTAGTATTATAATAGAGTAGATTTCTTAGGTGGAGGGATGGTAATGTGGATGGAGGATGGAGGAGGTGTAAGGTGGAGGGGGGGCAGAGTAGAGGAGGTGAGGGGATGAGGATGAGGAGGAGGTGTAAGGTGGAGGGGGGCAGAGTGGGGGAGGTGAGGGATGAGGATGAGGAGGAGGTGTAAGGTGGAGGGCAGAGTAGAGGAAGGTGAGGGATGAGGATGAGGAGGAGGTGTAAGGTGGAGGGGAGGGGGCAGAGTAGAGGGAGGTGAGGGATGAAGATGAGGAGGAGGTGTAAGGTGGAGGGGAGGGGGCAGAGTAGAGGGAGGTGAGGCAACAGGAGGTATAATCTGGTCGAACTTCTTGGTTAGTATTGGGTGATAATATTGTGGTAAGCAGAAGGTATAAATTAAATTACTGTAATTATGTGATCTGTACAAGAGTGAAACAGTTACTGGAGTCAGCTGGAGGAGAAAGTAAGAGAGAATAACAAAGAATCTGAACCACCACGGTCAGTATATCATGATAAATTTAGCAATATGTTTTTTCTTATAATTTCCCCGGAGCTAATGCATTATTTACGCCGCTCTACAACAAGAAGTTATTTTTTGGTAATTCAGTTTCTTGTGGTCCAGGAACGTTAACCCGACATTAAGGTTATCTGTCATATATAAACACACGCACACTATATAGTAAAATACACACCAACATACTGTATCTTAAAAAACACATAGGTTACACACATGCATGCTCGCACGCACACATGGAATTATATCACAAGTAAGCATGCAAGCGCCAGCAAGCATAACAGAGAGCACGATGACTTTACAAGGAGGAATGTAAGGCAGTGATGACTAGAAAACGAGTCTTGAATCCGTAACGTAAACTGAACGTCAGCACGAGAATTAAGCAGCGTCTGACGTTCATCCTTCACCTACCGCGTAACTCTTAAACTCATGGTGTTACGGTGTGGACTCTCTCCTTAAAATCGAGAGGGCTTGGGGTCGACTCCCAGGCAGGATGGATCTATAAACAAATTCCTCTCCACCAGTTACCAGTGTGTACCGAGTTGACATCCTGGGGGTAGATCGATCGTCTGGTCGTATACGGAGGTAATGTTTGACCAGTTTGGATAACGAGTTGTCCGGTCTTTCTGGGTTCTCCCTCGATACCGTTTTACACAGATCACTAACTCGCCGTGTTGCTGATGGTGCCAGCTTCTGTTCTGACACCTGAGCTCTGGGTTACACCACTCTCCAACTCAGGGTGTAGCTGCTGTGTCGGCTCCCGCTACTACACAAATGAAGACATTCCCGCACCTTCGACCACTGCAGGTGACAAGTGTTTCATCTGTGGAACAAAAATAGTCATTACGAGGCATTACCTGAGGAACAACAGTACAGGTGCGGGAACAAATGACAATAGTGTACTCACACTCACTAGCGTTGGCGGCTGGAGCGGTAATAGCAACAATAGCCGTAGAAGCAACGTTGTCAGTAGCAGCATTAGAAGTACTGTACCGTCAACAGCAGCATTAGACTTACCGTCAGCAGCAGCAGTACTATCAGCAGCAGCGTTAGAAGTACCGTCAGCAGTAGTAGCATTAGAAGTACCGTCAGCAGTAGTAGCATTAGAAGTACAGTCAGCAGCAGCAGTAGCATTAGAAGTGCCGTCAGCAGCAGCAGCAGAAGTCCCCAGTGGAATGTGTGTCAAGTTCAGCGTGGTGGTCCTGGCGACCCATCCCGCGCCCCGTTAAGTTCACGACCCGAACACACACACACACACACACACACACACATACACACATACACACGTATTTATGTATGTATGTATGTATGTATGTATGTATATGAGGGAGAGGAAGATAGGAAAGTAAGGAGGAAAGGAAGGGCAGGAAGTAGGAGAGTTACAATGCCCAATGGTAACAAGAGATATTGGAGGAGGGTGAGGGAGAGGAGGGAAGGAAGGAAAGAGAGAGAGAGAGAGAGAGAGAGAAAGAGTATGCATCTGTAAAAGACTGTCATCCCCCACAGTTACCATACAGTCAACAAACAGTCTCCTTGGCTCTCGTATTAACTTCCTTTCCTAATCTGCTTTATCATCACTCACAGTCTAACAATATAAATACAGTTACGTACAATCTCTTGCATCCCCCCCCCCTTAAACAGTCCCTCCCAGTTAACAGTTTCATACGGTCTCTTACAGTTATCCCCAGTCACCACTCGGTCACTGTCCAGTTTCCTACATTCCTCCATCTCCCAGTAGCTCTCAGCCGCACCTCTAGTACTTGGCAGTGTTTCCACTTCATAACTGTACACACTGAGTGGCTAGTTTTTAGGCTAGCTCAGGTCCTGTTAACCAAGGTGTGGATCATCTTAGGTGACTGGGTGCGGGATGTGGGTTATAGGGTGTGGGTTATAGGGTGTGGAATGTGGAGAGAAGGGGTGGGGTTAGGGTTATAGGGTGCGGAGTGTGTTGGACGACGATAGGAGGGTGTGGAATGATGGAAGGAAGGTGTAAGGTGAGGAAAGAGTGGTGTGGGGTGAGGGAGGAAGAATAAAATAGGCTATAAATAGGTATACCACAATCCTATAATAAGGACAGGTGAGGAAGGGTCAAGGTAGCTGTGTAGTTGGGTTGTGTAGACGTGAGAGAGTAGTAAGCTTAGGGCGGGCACTGTTGACTCGCTGACACTCAAGGCCTTACTGCCCTCCTACCTAACACACCTACTCCACCACTGCTGTACCTCTGAGTAACACTTCACTTGACAACCCACAGATGACGTTAAAGACTGTACCATATAGACCTTAATAGATAGAGAGATTAAGAGAGGTTAACTTTATCAGTGTAAAATCTCTCGGGGGAAAAAGGTTAAGGTTCCGTGTCATGTAGAGTCGTCATGAATAATCAACAGTTCCTGGAGTTTAGTTTTTTCCTGCATTGGTTCGCTCATGGAAGGTGTGCCGGGGTCGTGCCTGCTGCAGTGGCGGTCTGTTTATGGTAGTGATCTGTGTTCCACGGATTACCTGGCACCAATCAATCGAGCCACGACACAGTGAACGAGTCAACCGTGTGTGTGTATGTGTGTGTGTGTGTGTGTGACCGACTGACCCCTACGGCCCCATCCTTTCCCCTCCACCTCTCTTCCCCCTTCCTCGTACCGTGGCCAGGCACACCTGTAATCACCCTTGGCGACGCCCCTTGACCCCTGAGTTCCTGTCAACACGGTGACGCTAACAACCCCCCCCCTCCCCATTACCACCAGCTGCAGCGTCCAGACCCCCACCTGTTGACCTTCCTTCACCTCCCCTGATACCTTCCATAGGTCAAAGGGCAGGAGGCAGCATCGTTCCAGCATAGCATCATGGACTTACCTTGGGGTGAATATGTATATGAGCTGATCACCGAGCATGTCGACCTCTGAAGTGTAGGTCAGAAGAGATACATTTACATTCAAAGGAGATTGATGAAGAAACCCGAACAACACAACACAGTATTCCAGCACAACATCCGGGTCTTATAACGGAATTAAATACTTCTGATCTTATCTACCTATCGAACTTTTACTCCTTCCCAAATTCTCAGGTAAATGAGTTGGAACATTAAAAACCATAAGGAAATGATTCTATAACCCCGAGAGGCATCATTCCGGCACAACATTTAGGAGTTATATTGAAGTGAAGTCTTTCTGTTCTTATCTGTTAATCCACCGTTTCATCATTCACAAATACTCAGGTGAACTGATGGGAAATGATGCATCCAGAGCGACAATAAGAGCGTGTCAGGTGTTGGAGGAGGATAATTGCAGTCTTCCAGTACAACTATCTGAGATTTATTACTGAGTGAAGCCTTACTAAACTTATCTGATTGTCGACCTTTATTTAAGATCTCAATTATATGGGGGTGAAATAGTTGTAATGAAGACTAGCATGAAACTGGAAGAGAACGCCAGGAGATGGTGGTTGCTCGTGCTGGCGTCCTGGGTTATGATACAGGTTAAATTTCAAAGCACCACCAATACCACTACCACCACCACCCCCACCAATACCACCACCACCACCACCCCCACCAATACCACCACCACCACTACCACACTACCACCCACTACCACCACCCCCCCACCACCCCCCACCACCACCACCACCACCACCACCACCACTACCACCACCACCTGCCCACTACCACCACCACCACCACGACCTTCCCAACCATAACTCCACAGCCCAGCAGACTATGTACACAAAAGACATACTTACCTAATGCAATCTCACGGCATTATTGTCTTTCCTCTTTTTCTTACCATTATCAAGTTTCCACCGTCACGATTCTCTCTCACCGTTGCGTAACCTCTCCTACATCGTCTCCACTACACAACCTTGGATTAACAACATCCTCTCCATTAAGTAACCTCTTTGACAATAGGATAAAACAACAACAATGGTGAGGCGTTCTGTTGATTGTTGATGATTTTTGCTTGTATGGAGAGGGGTGAGTGTGGGAGAGAGAGGGAGAGTGGGAATGGGAGAGAAAGATTGAAGCTAGGAGTGGGAGGGAAGGAGGGAGTGGGGAGTGAAGAATTAGGAGTTACGTAACAGGAGTATTATAAACAATGAAACGCAACGATGATAATGCAAAAAATAATTACAATAAGGGATTCATAAAATTAATGAACGATAATTAAGTCATTGTGATGAGTGGGGGTGTAAAGGTTCTCACGGCACACACAGGGAGGAGAGAGGGATGGAGAGGGGGAGGTGGGAGGAGAGAGTGAGGAGAAGAGTAAATAAAAAAGGGGGAGGGAGAGAGGGAAGGAGAGGAGTGGGTCGTGAGATCATTTAGTAAAGCCACGACTAATCATTTTATTATTGCATACTGACACTCCCACCATGGCAACCCGTCTGTATTGCCTGTGACAGTGTTGATATTCTCTCTCTCTCTCTCTCTCTCTCTCTCTCTCTCTCTCTCTCTCTCTCTCTCTCTCTCTCTCTCTCTCTCTTTCCTTATCTCTTGTCCAATATGTCATAATTTTCTCTAATTTTCTTTCCGTATCTTTATTTATCTTTTTATATTTCTATCTTGTTTCTACCTACCTGTATGTTTCTCGCTTTCTCTACAGGTACAGGTACAGTAGAGGAAGAAATACAGGTACAAGTATCAGTAGAATTAGAGGTGTAAAGTACAGGTAAATATGCATCCACAGGTAAAAGTACAGGTGAAAATACATACACGCGTACAAAATACAGTCATAGATGTAAGTTTAAGTAGATGTATACAGGTAGAGTGGTTAATGGAACTATGAGAGGGATGATGTGATTAGTAAAAGTTCACTTATACGTAATGAAAGAGAAAGTAATGATATAGTTACAAGTTCAATCAGATGTACAGGTAATAACATATGTACAGGTAAAGATACTAATAACGACAGGTACACAGGGACAGTGGTAAAAGCACAGATCCGGTTACAGGTATAATTACAAGCATGCAAATACAGGTACAGGTGTAGGCTGGTCAGCGGTACAGCGGTCTTGGTCCTGTAACCTAGTATTTAATAAAATTGGCTACTGGGTTGAGGAGGCAAGTGGTCAGCGGTTGTCAGGGATAGTTAGTGGTTAGTGGGGTGGTTAGTGGGGTGGGTAAGTGGTCAGAAGTGTGTGTGTGTGTGTGTGTGTGTGTGTAGTGGATGTCAATACTAAAGAACTATTCATCATCCACTCCTTTCCCTTTATCTCTTACTTCTCTTCCATAATCAACTTTTTCATCGTCCTCCGTTCCACCACCTATTCCTCCTTCATCACTCACTTCTTTCCCATCACCCATTCTCTTACCATCCACTCCTCTTCCTCTCCCATTACCCATTCTCTTATTTCCCACCTCATTATTCATCAGCTCTCCTTTCTCCCATTATACTTTCCAACCACCCATTACCTCCTCTTCCACCAGTACCATCACCACCACCCTCCAACAATCAGCTTCCTGGCCACAGTGGACAATGTTGTGGTTCCGTTCGAGAGTTCCATCCGCCTGGCCGCAAGAACCTCCGGGTGAACGTACCAGAGGCTCCGTATGGCCCTCGTGCATAAGGTCGCTCTGGTTTCATTGCGACCCGGCGCTGACTCCCTTTCTGCGGCGCCGGGACTGCGTAACACGGACATTCCCGGTCTCTTGGTCTTGTTGGTGGTCGACGGTGTCATCAGGAACACTGGTAGACACAACAAACTGAATATTTATTTATTGCAGAGTCAGTGTTGCATAAACTTGTTCTCTTTGTGTTGTGGTGGGATGCCCCGGTGGCTGTGGTGGTTGTGGTGCCTGTAACTCTCTCAGACTTGTTCGGAAATTACGCGTAGCTTTCTGAACTTGTTGTACCGTTAGTGGCTTAAATCATGTACCATTATTATTACCTAAAATAGACTAAGCTAGGACATATTGTTTTGGATTCCTTGCTAATGTTTCCCCCTTGATGATATTCTAACGTTTTCTTACAAGTGGAATTCAATATTTATCCTCCCGTTGGCAGATCATTTGGTATGTTCTGGTCGGGAGTTTATATCGTGAGGTGATACAGACGCTGTCATACTTTATTGCTATTATTTTCCTGTGGTGTTTCCTCTTTATTTAATGTTGTTATGGAAATTAGTTAATTATTAATTATGATCAATGTCAAGTTTTTTGTCTGTCTATCTGTCTGTCTGTCTGTCTGTCTGTCTGCATGTATGTCTGTCACTTATTTTGTACTTGTTGTAGATTTGTTTTATAGTCTAATTCTCCCTTTCCATCTATCCTACCCATCCTCCGTCCCACTCACCCTTCATCCCACCCATCCTCTATCCCACGCATCCATCTCTCCATCCCACTCATCTCTCCCTCTCTCTTTCCCTCCCTCTTCCCTGCGGTGACGGACCCCCAGGAACCATCACTTCATCACCCGCAGCCCGACAGCGTGTCAACAGACTAACCGCCTGATAACGTAATAATGATCGCTTGTGGTCGACTGTCTAAAACCCCTCCTCGTTTTGTTCCAATATTATCAATCTTTTTTCTTTTCTTTTAGGAGACTTTACTGGAGGGATTGTGTGTGTGTATGTGTGTGTAGTAATAATGATAATAATAATAATAAAAATAATAATAATAATAATAATAATTAACGGTTTATTGAAAGAGCATGGCAGCCGGAAAGCTGAAAATATACAGTTACATAATTGGGGAATGGGTCTCTTGATTTACAAATAATATACAAGTAACATAAGTGATACAAATATTATATATAACTAGGTGGGGAGATGCTCATACTACAGGGCATTTCAACATAGTGACAGTGCAAAAAGTAAGATTGACTGGGAGTGAATACACTGGTTTATTACAAGTTATTGATAATTTTTACAATGGTTGGGACTGGGCTGTTCTTATAGCGATCAGTTCGTGCTCGTATGGGCTGGATGTGGTTGTGGTGTCGAACAGCAATTCTCGGGCGAGGGATCTCAGGTGGTAGTAGGAGCCGGTGTCGAGGATGGTGCAGAAGCTTCTCACCAAATTTGCAGATGAGTCGTGGTGATGGTCAGGTGAGCCGGAGGGTCAGTGTGTTAGCGCTCCTTGATATGTGTGAGCGTGTGTGTGTGTGTGTGTGTGTGTGTGTGTGTGTGTGTGTGTGTGTGTGTTTGCGGCTATGAGTACTCAGTTATTGGTGAATGTGTGGGAAAGAATATTTTGTAGTAATTGGTATATTGGATAAGCCCTGGCAACCTTTATGGGGTGTGCAGTCTCTCTCTCTCTCTCTCTCTCTCTCTCTCTCTCTCTCTCTCTCTCTCTCTCTCTCTCTCTCTCTCCCACACATTTGACTTCTGTTGTATTTCTGTTATACTAATGTTACTGGTACTGTTGCTTTTGCTCTACTGTTTTTTTTCTGTTCCTGCTACTCTGCTACCGCTACTGCTCCTGCTCCTGCTGTTACCGCTACTGCTCCTGCTACTCTGTTACCGCTACTGCTCCTTCCTGGTGTAGTCGTAAACCCCATGTAAACAAGTAGGGAGGAGCGTGACCCGGAAATATCTCAGGATAGCGTTATGGTGTGTGCTGCTCGTGCCGGGTGTCGGGTGGTGGTGAGGTCGATTGTTTGCTTCTCTTCTGGTATAGGCAGCTGAAGCGTGTGAGCTGCATGACTGCTGGGGGGGGTCGCACTAGGGCCCACGATGATAGGGTAAATTCCGTATAACTATCACCCAATTATAATTTCTGTCTGGACGATTGGGTGAGATTCGCTACTTATCATAACTATTGTCTGGACGATTGGGTGAGATTCGTAACTAATCATAACTATTGTCTGGACGATTGGATGAGATTCGCTACTTATCATAACTATTGTCTGGACGATTGGGTGAGATTCGTAACTAATCATAACTATTGTCTGGACGATTGGGTGAGATTCGTAACTAATCATAACTATTGTCTGGACGATTGGGTGAGATTCGTAACTAATCATAACTATTGTCTGGATGATTGGGTGAGATTCGTAACTAATCATAACTATTGTCTGGACGATTGGGCGAAATATTAAACTAAAAACCAAGAGGAGTCGATATGGTAGTGGACAGGACGTAGCGTGAGGGAAGGACGTTAAGAGTGAATCAAGGAGAGAGAACACACACACACACACACACACACACACACACACACACACACACACACACACACATACACACACACACACACACACACACACACACACACACACACACACACACACACACACACACACACACACACACACACACACACACACACACACACACACATCACATCATCATCTCTCCCAACCACTTTTTCTCTCGATACCAAAATTGCCATAATTGGTTGAACACGTTAAGTCACCTCCACAGGTAAGTTGCCTCACGCTACAGGTATAATAATTATCAGCACACACACCTGTTCGCTTTTTTCTTCATTATATAATTAATCTGTATCCCTAACACCCACAGGTTTTATAAGCGTTTATATATTATTTTTATATATCTGTTGATCTTTAAATAGGGATAAATTACATAGTGTAGTGAAGGTAAAGTTGTGATGGGTATTATTTTTAGCTGGTCATACTCCCTCACACCCTCCCTTTACTTCTCCTTCTCTATCCCTCCTGTCTCTCTCACTTTCTCTATTCTCTTAATCTCTCCCTCTACTTCTTCTTCCCTATCCCCCCCTCTCTCTCACTTTCTCTCCTCCCTCCTTCTCTCCCTCCATCCTACTCACGGCCCCTCTCTCCCTCCCTCCCTCCCTCCTACTCTATCCCACTCTATTCCTTCACTCTCCCTCCCTCTCTCCCATTCCCGGTCCCTTCCTCCTTCCCACCTTCCCCCTCTCGACCTCTAACCCTCCCATCTAACCATGGTCTTATCCTCCATTCCACTTACCTACTTCCATCCCACTCAACCTCCCCCCTTCCCCTCCCTTTCCTCCCAGGCACAATCTCACCCGCCCTACCTCCCTCCCCCGAGCAATTTTCAGGCTAAACCACTAACTAAATCAGCTATTAGTGAACGCGTGTCGGCATGTTCAGCTCAAGCACCAGAAACGGGGTTAAATGCGGCCCCGTCGTTTCAGTCGTTGCAAAAGTCACAAATTTGTCGTAATTTTCTTGAACCACCTTCTTAGTGTTTCGTTGACCGAGAGAAGCTCAGTCGGGGAGATGTCAAGGACTGTGTTCAATTTTAGGAGCTGTGTTTACACCGGTTGTGTTCACTCTGAGAGCCTGTTTGTTGATCTATCGCGTTCACTCTAATGGCTACGATCATTCTGAAGACTCACGTTCACTCTACTGCGTTCACTCTAATGGCTAAGTTCGTTCACCTTTGGGGATTCTATTTACCTAAGGGTTTTGCGTTCACCTAAGGAAAGTGTCACCTATATTCAGCGTTCACTTAAAAGACTATGTTCACCTCAACATTCATTCACCTTGAGGATAACATTAAAGTGCATGCGTTCGTGTTTGAGTCTTAATCTTCATGGCTACGTTCATGTTAGATTACATTCATTATGATATTACTTACCTCGGGAATGCGTTCGTGTTAGGGCAGCATTCATCATCTACCTGCGTTCTCCTGATTACTGCTTCCTTCTTGCGTTTCCTTTCATTATCCAGTACTAATTTTCCACGAGGGAGAATTACTGAAACAATGATAAATAATAATAATAATAATAATAATAATAATAATAATAATAATAATAATAATAATAATAATAAAGGAAAAAAAAATCACACATAAATACGATAAAAAAGATGAATATTAACCAAGACGGGTAACTACCCTCTGCAAATTCCCGCGCGTGACATAACGGGGGGTGTGAGCAGTGACTTGAGTGAGTGCGTCTTCTTACTAAAGAAACTCATCCTGTGTGACGTAGAGTGCAACTGACCAATCACGTAGCGGGGGGAAGATCTGACCAATTAAGTTACGGGATGTTGCTGGACTAATCACGTATCCCGGAAGAGTATGATAGTGATGCCGCGTTGTTCAAATATTCTGTGTGTGTTCACTGTTGATACGAGTCTCTCTGGTGTAGCCTTGTTCAATTGAAGATCTTCCCTCCTCCTCCTCCTCTTCTCTCCTCCTCTTCTCCCTTCCTCAAGACTCTATTTATCTTTCCCCTCTGTTTAGTTTCTTTGTTAATTAAATACGAGTTGGTTTATAGTGACTGTGGCATGTATGTATGTATGTTTGTATGTATGTATGTTTTTTCACGTCTACACACGGCCATTGACACACGCGATCGATGACTGATTGTGTTTACTGTCTGGCTCAGGTTATGCCAGTCATTATTTATTGTTTGTGAGGTGAGTGATCCTTGTCAGGTGTTCTGTGTATGTGTGTGGCTCTCTCTCTCTCTCTCTCTCTCTCTCTCTCTCTCTCTCTCTCTCTCTCTCTCTCTCTCTCTCTCTCTCTCTCTCTCTCTCTCTCTCTCTCTCTCTCTCTCTCTCTCTCTCTCTCGTTTTTATAATCGTTCTGTCTATAATCTCTTCTGTCTGTTTCACTATACCTGTCTCTTTTCTGTCTCTTTTTCATTATCTGTCTCTCCCATTCTCCCTATCTCTTATCTCTATCTCCCTCTGACACACACATATATACAGTATTTACACATGAAAAAAAAATAATCTTTAATAATAACTCCGCCTTAACTAACCTTTAATCAAACTGCTAAATCTTATAACACAATTCTAATCACATCCTCTATTAGACGCTTAACTACCCCATTAAACTTTACCCTGTATTACCAAACAGGTCGTCGATGGCAGCTCAAGGCGTCACGAAGGATATAATTTAATCATTAGGTAAGATGCTATCGTCTTGACATTGGCCTAGAACGAGACGCTGCAATCGAATTTTCTTATAACTAACCAGATAGATGGAAATTGTGTGCAATAAACCAATCATAAATAAGAATCTACTTCAAGAGTGAATGTAATTGGTCGGTTATTAGCCAATTATAGTGTTTCATGCTTAATAAAACAGGATGTGATTGGTGGGGTTGTCAGCGAAGCACGTCACGTTTCGGTGTCACTTGGGAGTTCATGCAATAGATGGATCTGATGGGAGGGTATAATTCAGTAGCGTCTGGTGTTCTTTTGACTCGACTTGTAATTGGTATATTACCTTTGTTCTGCCCGTCTTCTGCCTGCCTTGGCATTGGTGTGTGTGTGTGTGTGTGTGTTGCAAATGAAATAAACGGAGGAAGACAGCTCGCAGTTAGAGATGATATGTTTTTCAGTAGTTTTTGTTTAATTCCTTTATTTATCTTCATTTTGATCTCTCTCTCTCTCTCTCTCTCTCTCTCTCTCTCTCTCTCTTCCGTTCTTCTCTTCCCCCACTCTCTCCCCCCTCCTCCCTCCTCAATGCAGGTTTCAAGCAGCCATTACTGCTACTACGTTTAACCCACCTGAGGCAATAGTCTGCTAAACCACACAACAACCATACAGGTGACTAACACATCCCAAAGTAAAGGGAGTCACGCCCTTCTCGTCGTCTCTCAAGATTCGACACTATTCTCACCGTGAATCTGTTTGTTGATATTATTCACTCATGTAAGAATGATGGGGGAAGGAATAGAATGACGGAATGGATAGAATGACGGAATGGATAGAATGATAGAATGGATATAAATGACGGGAATGGATAGAATGACGAAATGGATAGAATGACGAAATGGATAGAATGGTAGAAAAGATAAAATGACGAAATGGATAGAATGACGAAATGGATAGAATGACGAAATGGATAGAATGACGAAATGGATAGAATGACGAAATGGATAGAATGACGTAATGGATAGAATGGTAGAAAAGATAAAATGAAATAAACGGCAACAAATCTGTACCTACACTCCACCACAATATGCGTAACGTGAGAACACCGATCAAACTTATTCACTTAGGCAATGATGTAACGCAAGGTGTGTAATAAGCTTTCACAATGTACTAACACCCATTATAGAATTTGATGACTCTGAGAATAAGATCAAGATAAAAACTGTAGAATGACCTATAATACCTTCAGAATGTTACCAAGACTCTACCTATAACCTAACCTAACCAAACCTAACCTAAACCCAACCAAACCTAACCTAACCTAACTAAACCTAACCTGACCTAACCTAACCTAACCAAACCTAACCTAACCTAACCAAATTAAACCTAACCTGACCTAACCTAACCTAATCCTATTGTTCTTAGTATGTTGTTTTAGGGAAATAATCTAACATTGTTTTTTTATCCCGGTGTTAAATTCCTACGAGTTGAAAGTAGCTGAGTCATTGTTGTTATTATATTTTTCCATCTTCAGTGATTTATATCTTTGTAATAAATCCGTGTTGCGGTACAGATTTATTGGGTTATTTATGCTGTTATGAACGGAGTGATTTGATGCGGTCCTTAATTGATACGGTCCTTAATTGATACGGTATTTACGGTCATTAACTGATACGGTCGCAATTATACGGTCATAATTGATACGGTCCTTAATTGATGCGGTCGTTAATTGATACGGTCCTTAATTGATACGGTCCTTAATTATTTTTTTACTGTGTCATTTAGAGCTTCATTACCCGCCTTGCCTGACCTCACTGATGATGTCTGCTGTACGTGAAGGACTTATTATTATTTTGTCCAAGTGTGTTTTTAACCCCTTCATTACGGCGTTAACCTCGTGAGTGAGTGGAGTGAATCAGGTCGTGGAGTGAGATATGTTAAACCTTTGAGTACTATGGTTTAAACCTTTCAGTACGATGGTTTAATCCTTTGTACTATGGTTTAAACCTTTCAGTACTATGGTTTAACCTTTCAGTACGATGGTTTAATCCTTTGAGGGCGATGGTTTAAACCTTTGATTACGGTGGATTAGCCTCTTGAGTACTATGGCTTAACCCTTTGAGGACTGTCATAACCGATTTTGTAATCTTGTCTCGTTAATATATTGAGAGAATAGAATTGTATATCAACACACACACACACACACACACACACAGACACACACACACACACACACACACACACACACACACACACACACACACACACACACACACACACAGACACACACACAGACACAGACACACACACACACACACACACACACTCACACACACACACACACACACACACTAATCTAACTTGTGTAATTTATACCTTTGTAAATATTTCAGTGTTACGTTACAGGGAAAGGTCTGTCTGTCTGTCTGTCTACGCAAAGGTTACACACTTTATCTCTTGCACTCACGATTCTTGTCAGTCTGTTACGTTAATGGAAAGGTCACATTGTTTCTCTGTCTGTCTGTCTGTCTGTCTGTGTTTTCCACCCTACACTTAAGTGGTACATTAGTGTTACGTTAAAACATGTGTTAGAATGGTTATCCGTCTGTTTTACCTCTTATGTGTTTAGCACCTATGAGTCTCCTTTGGTAATTACGTAAACACACTGTATAAAAAAAAAGCATTCCTTTCAGCTTCAATCAATAGGTGAGTCGAGGTAAGGGTTCGAACTGGCGTACTTCAGGTCAGGGAGATCACGGTTAAAACACCACACCCACTGACTCTCTCTCTCTCTCTCTCTCTCTCTCTCTCTCTCTCTGTAGTTACCTTCTTTATTCTGTTTTATCTTCCCTTTACTCTCTCTGTCTCCTTTCTCTGTTTTCCTCCTTCCATCTCCTTCATTATCTCTCTCGCTATCTCTCCCTTATTACTTTCCACTCCCTCACTTATCTCTCCCTCACCTTACCTCCCTGCCTCACCTCCCTCCCTCCTCCCTCCCTCCCTCCCCCATCATCACGCCCTAACCCCACACTTCCTCCTCCTCCTCCTCCTCCTCCCCTCCTCTCACAGGTGTATAATTCAGGTAACTTAACTCCTCAGGTAAATCTCATCACGCGGCCTCATTACCTGTTCAAGGCGCTATACAAATAGACATCTTAGAGCGTTTATAGCGAATTTCCGCGGTCTGTCTGTCTGTCTGTCTGTCTTTGTTCATCTCTTTCTGTCTATCTGTTTATGTTTGTCTCTGTCTTTCTTTACGTATCTCTCTGTGTGTCTTTCTTTGTTTATATATCTCTCTGTCTCTATTTATCTTGCTCTGTCTCTCTGTCTTTGTTTATCTCTTTCTGTCTCTCTTTCCCCGTCTGTTTTTACGTGATATTTATGTGTGCGTGTGTGTCTTTCCCGACGGCCCATTCACCTTGTGTTAATGTTGTACTAAACGACCAGAGCGGCGAGTGAGTGAAAACGGAGTCGACACGAGGGATGACTGAAGTAAAACTGTACCCTTCAATTATATTCCTGGGGGGGCTGTGGCTCTCTCTCTCTCTCTTTCTTTCTTTATCTCTCTCTCTCTCTCTCTCTCTCTCTCTCTCTCTCTCTCTCTCTCTCTCTCTCTCTCTCTCTCTCTCTCTCTCTCTCTCTCTCTTTCTTCCTACTCCCCTTTATCCTCCCTCTCACCTTCTGTTCTCCCCTCCTCCCTTCAGACCCTCTCTCCACCTCCTCTCACCTCTCTCCTCCCTCTCAACCTCTCTCCTCCCTCTCACCCCTCCTCCCCTCTCACCCCTCCTCCCCTCTCACCCTCTCTCCCCCTCTCCCCTCCTCCTTCTACTCTCTCTCCTCCCTCCTACATTATTTACTCACCTCTTGCGTCACGCTCCGACACACTCGTCTCACCAAAAGTCAACAACGTCACCTGATGTGTTTAATTAGTGAGAGAGAGAGAGAGAGAGAGAGAGAGAGAAAAAGAAGAGAAGAGAAAAGATTCTTCCCCAACTCCTAATCACGTCAGCACGATTGTGAAAGCGAAAGTCATATCAGGTCTGAAGTTTAGACCCCAACCAACCAACACCAATGACCTTATCTCAGGGCGACCTTACCCTATGTATATACTCTCTCTCTCTCTCTCTCTCTCTCTCTCTCTTCTCTCTCTCTCTCTCTCTCTCTCTCTCTCTCTCTCTCTCTTTCTTTCTTTTCACCTTAACAACTGACCTTTCCTATAGGGTGACAACACACACACACACACACACACACACACACACACACACACACACACACACACACCTCTCGTTCTCTCTCTCTCTCACACACACACACACACACACACACCTTTTCCCTATTTGCTTTACGGCTTGTACTGTGGGCGCTATGATAGAGGCTAAATAAAGGGTCATACATGTTGTTCGGTCCGGTGTAGATGGGTAAGGCCCTTATGCAGCCTAAGATTAATGTACGTGTAAATTAGGGATCGTGTGTGGTATATTGTGTGTGTGTGTCATGGTGCACCTATTTCTCCCCTTTATATCACATAGAGATGGAGGCCTTTATCATTATCATTATTATTGTTATTATTATTATTAGTAGTAGTAGTCGTAGAAGTAATAGTAGTATTAGTATTTTAGTGGTAGTAGTAGTAGCGGTAGTAGTAGTGGTAGTATCATTATTTCAATATTATTACCGATATTTCATTGAAAACAAACCAGAAACTGATACAATTCTGACAGCATTTATAACGATCTCCTTGCCACCCCCCACCCCTCCCTTCCTATCCCTCCCCGTAAGCTAACGCCTTCTCCCTTCCTTCAATTACATCCTTTAACGACCTCGTCAACCAAACAATACAAGGGTTGTTATGTGATTGCCCCCTTCCCCGTTACCGCCACTCTCGTCTTTATAACAACACAGTCTGAGATATATCGACCATTTGTTGTTATTGATGATGGGTGATAAGGGATTGGATTCTCTGTGGTAAATTTTGTCTTTTTAGTGGGGGTGGAGGGTGGGGTGAAGGTTTGATGAAGGGGGTGGAGGGTGGATGAGGGGTGGAGGGGGTGGAGGGGTTTGATGAAGAGGGGTGGAGGGTTGGATGAAGAGGGGGTGGGGGGTTGATGAAGAGGGGTGGAGGTTTGATGAAGAGGGGGTGGGGGTTGGATGAAGAGAGGGTGGAAAGGGGAAAACAAATGAGGAAAGAGGGAAGAAGGAGAGAAGAAGATGGGGAGGAACAGGGAAGATAAAAGGTGAGAAAGAGAATGAGGAGAGAAAGAAAGAAGGAAGGAAGGAAGGGAAGAATAAATGAGACAGAAGGTTGAAAAAATTGGTGTTGTGTTTTTGTAAATGTCACCGAGTTATGATCCTTATTGAAACTGTTAGTGTCAGTACCCGCCGCTAGAGTCAGGTCTTGGCATATCTTGAAGTCCAAGAGTATATGACCAGCATACTCTCTCTCTCTCTCTCTCTCTCTCTCTCTCTGTCTCTCTCTCTCTCTCTCTCTCTCTCTCTCTCTCTCTCTCTCTCTCTCTCTCTCTCTCTCTCTCTCTCTCTCTCTCTCTCTCTCTTCTCTCTCTCTCTCTCTCTCTCTCTCTCTCTCTCTCTCTCTCTCTCTCTCTCTCAAGCTGATGCTGAAACCTCATTATTGATTATCAGATATAACGAAATATGAATTATTAACTAATATAAAAATATTAAGTAGATAACGAACACAACGAAATATAACGAGATACCATTTGTACTATGAATGAATCTATATACCTGTTGCTACCGTAATTGTAGAGTATGGCAAGGTATCAGGCCATATGAGGGAGGGGGTAGTAGGGAGGGTGAGGGTGGTTGAGGGGGTAATGGGGAGGGGTGAGGGTGGTTGAGGGAGGGGGAAGGGGGAGGGGTCGTAAGGTAGGTGGTGCGAGATAATTAAGGACTGTTGACCCAGAGACGCGTTTAGGAGAATTTCTGCCTCGCCTTCTGGGTCTTGGTGGTGGATCTACAGGAAGAATACATGTTTAAAAG